>NC_052163.1:70887764-71130521 GCF_902713615.1 Scyliorhinus canicula | reverse complement strand
CTGAGTCTCGCCCTCTCTCTCGTGCTCTTTACTGAAGTCTCGCCCTCTCTATCCGCGCTCTTTACTGAAGTCCGCCCTCTCTCTCCGTGCTCTTTACTGAGGTCCCACCCTCTCTCCGCGGTCTTTACTGAAGCCTCGGCCTCTCTCTCTCCGCGCTCTTTACTGAAGCCTCAGCCTCTCTCTCCGCGCTCTTTACTGAAGCCTCGGCCTCTCTCTCCGCGCTCTTTACTGAAGTCTCGGCCTCTCTCTCCGCATCTTTACTGAAGACCCGCCCTCTCTCTCTCCACGCTCTTTACTGAAGTCTCGTCCTCTCTCTCTCTGTGCTCTTTACTGGAAGACTCGCCTCTCTCTTCTCGCGCTCTTTACTGAAGTCTCAGCCCTCGCTCTCTGAGCTCTTTACCTGAAGTCTCGCCACTCTCTCCGAGCTCTTACTGAAGCCTCGGCCTCTCTCTCCGCGCTCTTTACTGAAGTCTCGCCCTCTCTCTCCGCGCTCTTTACTGAAGTCTTGCCTCTCTCTCCGCACTCTTTACTGAAGCCTCGCCCTCTCTCTCTGCGCTCTTTACTGAAGCCTCGCCCTCTCTCTCCACGCTCTTTTACTGAAGTCTCGCCCTCTCTCTGCGCTCTTTACTGAAGTCTCGCCCCTCTCTCTCGCGCTCTTTACTGAAGCCTCGGCCTCTCTTTCCGCGCTCTTTACTGAAGCTTCGGCCTCTCTCTCCGCGCTCTTTACTGAAGCCTCGGCCTCTCTCTGCGCTCTTTACTGAAGCCTCGCCTCTCTCTCCGGGCTCTTTACTGAAATCTCGCCCTCTCTCTCCGCGCTCGTTACTGAAGCCTCGGCCTCTCTCTCCGCGCTCTTTACTGAAGCCTCGGCCTCTCTCTCCGTGCTCTTTACTGAAGCCTCGCCCTCTCTCTCCGCGCTCTTTACTGACGTCTCGCCCTCTCTCTCCGCGCTCTTTACTGAAGTCTCGCCCTCTCTCTCCGCGCTCTTTACTGAACTCTCGCCCTCTCTCTCCGCGCTCTTTACTGAAGTCTCCCCCCCTCTCTCTCGTGCTCTTTACTGCAGCTCGCGCCTCTCTCTCCGCGCTCTTTACTGAAGATCTCGCCCTCTCTCTCCGCGCTCTTTACATGAAGCCTCGCCTCTCTCTCCGCGCTCTTTACTGAAGTCTCGCCTCTCTCTCCGCGCTCTTTACTGAAGACTCGCCCTCTCTCTCCGCTGCTCTTTACTGAAGCCTCGGCCTCTCTCTCCGCGCTCTTACTGAAGCCTCGGCCTCTCTCTCCGCGCTCTTTACTGAAGTCTCGCCCTCTCTCTCCGCTCTTTACTGAAGTCTCGCCCTCTCTCTCCGTGCTCTTTACTGAAGTCTCACCCTTTCTCTCCGTGCTCTTTACTGAAGTCTCGCCCTCTCTCTCCGCGCTCTTTACTGAAGTCTCGCCCTCTCTCTCCGTGCTCTTTACTGAGGTCCCACCCTCTCTCTCCGCGCTCTTTACTGAAGCCTCGGCCTCTCTCTCTCCGCGCTCGTTACTGAAGCCACGGCCTCTCTCTCTGCGCTTTACTGAAGCCTCAGCCTCCTCTCGCGCGCTTTACTGAAGCCTCGGCCTCTCTCTCTGCGCTCTTTACTGAAGCTTGGCCTCTCTCCGCGCTCTTTACTGAAGTCTCGCCCTCTCTCTCCGCGCTTTACTGAAGACACGCCCTCTCTCTCTCGCGCTCTTTACTGAAGTCTCGACCTCTCTCTCTCGCGCTCTTTACTGAAGTCTCGCCATCTCTCTCCGCGCTCTTTACTGAGGTCTAGCCCTCTCTCTCTCCGCGCTCTTTACTGAAGTCTCGCATCTCCTCTCCGTGCTCTTTACTGAAGACCGCCCTCTCTCTCCGCGCTCTTTATGAAGCCTCGGCCTCTCTCTCCGTGCTCTTTACTGAAGCCTCGGCCTCTCTCTCCGCGCTCTTTACTGAAGTCTCGCCCTCTCTCTCCGCGCTCTTTACTGAGTCTCGCCTCTCTCTCCGCGCTCTTTACTGAAGTCCCGCCCTCTCTCTCCGCGCTCTTTACTGAAGCCTCGGCCTCTCTCTCCGCTGCTCTTTACTGAAGACTCGCCCTCTCTCGTCGCGCTCTTTACTGAAGATCTCGCCCTCTCTCTCCGCGCTCTTACTGAAGCCTCGGCTCTCTCTCCGCGCTCTTTACTGACGTCTCGCCCTCTCTCTCCGCGCTCTTTACTGAAGTCCTCGCCCTCTCTCTCCGCGCTCTTTACTGACGCTCGGCCTCTCTCTCCGCTGCTCTTTACTGAAGACTCGCCCTCTATCTCCGCGCTCTTTACTGAAGTCTCGCCCTCTCTCTCCTGCTCTTTACTGAAGACTCGCCCTCTCTCTCTCGCGCTCTTTACTGAAGTCTCGCCCTCTCTCTCTGTGCTCTTTACTGAAGACCTCGCCCTCTCTCTCTCCGCGCTCGTTACTGAAGCCACGGCCCTCTCTCTCTGCGCTCTTTACTGAAGCCTCAGCCTCTCTCTCCGCGCTCTTTACTGAAGCCTCGGCCCTCTCTCTTTCTGCGCTCTTTACTGAAGTCTCGCCCTCTCTCTCTCTGTGCTCTTTACTGAAGACTCGCCCTCTCTCTCTCCGCGCTCTTTACTGAAGTCTCGCCCTCTCTCTCTGTGCTCTTTACTGAAGCCTCGGCCTCCTCTCTCTCCGCGCCGTTACTGAAGCCACGGCCTCTCTCTCTGCGCTCTTTACTGAAGCCTCAGCCTCTCTCTCCGCGCTCTTTACTGAAGCCTCGGCCTCTCTCTCTGCGCTCTTTACTGAAGCCTCGGCCTCTCTCTCCGCGCTCTTTACTGAAGTCTCGCCCTCTCTCTCCGCGCTCTTTACTGAAGACACGCCCTCTCTCTCTCCGCGCTCTTTACTGAAGTCTCGCCCTCTCTCTCTCCGCGCTCTTTACTGAAGTCTCGCCATCTCTCTCCGCGCTCTTTACTGAGGTCTCGCCCTCTCTCTCTCCGCGTTCTTTACTGAAGTCTCGCCCTCTCTCTCTCCGCGCTCTTTACTGAAGATACGCCATCTCTGTCTCCGCGCTCTTTACTGAAGTCTCGCCCTCTCTCTCTCCGCGCTCTTTACTGAAGCCTCGGCCTCTCTCTCTGCGCTCTTTACTGAAGCCTCGGCCTCTCTCTCCGTGCTCTTTACTGAAGCCTCGGCCTCTCTCTCCGTGCTCTTTACTGAAGCCTCGGCCTCTCTCTCCGTGCTCTTTACTGAAGCCTCGGCCTCTCTCTCTGCGCTCTTTACTGAAGCCTCGGCCTCTCTCTCTGCGCTCTTTACTGAAGCCTCGGCCTCTCTCTCTGTGCTCTTTACTGAAGCCTCGGCCTCTCTCCTCTCTCTGCGCTCTTTACTGAAGTCTCGCCTCTCTCTCCGCGCTCTTTACTGAAGTCTCGCCTCTCTCTCTGCGCTCTTTACTGAAGTCTCGCCTCTCTCTCTGCGCTCTTTACTGAAGTCTCGCCTCTCTCTCCGCGCTCTTTACTGAAGCCTCGACCTCTCTCTCTCCGCGCTCTTTACTGAAGCCTCGGCTCTCTCTCTCTGCGCTCTTTACTGAAGTCTCGCCCTCTCTCTCTCTGTGCTCTTTACTGAAGACTCGCCCTCCCTCTCTCCGCGCTCTTTACTGAAGTCTCGCCCTCTCTCTCTGTGCTCTTTACTGAAGCCTCGGCCTCTCTCTCTCCGCGCTCGTTACTGAAGCCACGGCCTCTCTCTCTGCGCTCTTTACTGAAGCCTCAGCCTCTCTCTCCGCGCTCTTTGCTGAAGCCTCGGCCTCTCTCTCTGCGCTCTTACTGAAGCCTCGGCCTCTCTCTCCGCGCTCTTTACTGAAGTCTCGCCCTCTCTCTCTCCGCGCTCTTTACTGAAGACACGCCCTCTCTCTCTCCGCGCTCTTTACTGAAGTCTCGCCCTCTCTCTCTCCGCGCTCTTTACTGAAGTCTCGCCATCTCTCTCCGCGCTCTTTACTGAGGTCTCGCCCTCTCTCTCTCCGCGCTCTTTACTGAAGTCTCGCCCTCTCTCTCTCCGCGCTCTTTACTGAAGACACGCCCTCTCTCTCTCCGCGCTCTTTACTGAAGTCTCGCCCTCTCTCTCTCCGCGCTCTTTACTGAAGCCTCGGCCTCTCTCTCTGCGCTCTTTACTGAAGCCTCGGCCTCTCTCTCCGTGCTCTTTACTGAAGCCTCGGCCTCTCTCTCCGTGCTCTTTACTGAAGCCTCGGCCTCTCTCTCCGTGCTCTTTACTGAAGCCTCGGCCTCTCTCTCTGCGCCCTTTACTGAAGCCTCGGCCTCTCTCTCTGCGCTCTTTACTGAAGCCTCGGCCTCTCTCTCTGTGCTCTTTACTGAAGCCTCGGCCTCTCTCTGCGCTCTTTACTGAAGTCTCGCCCTCTCTATCCGCTCTTTACTGACGTCCCGCCTCTCTCTCCGCACTCTTTACTGAAGTCTCGCCTCTCTCTCTGCGCTCTTTACTGAAGTCCCGCCTCTCTCTCCGCGCTCTTTACTGAAGCCTCGACCTCTCTCTCTCCGCGCTCTTTACTGAAGCCTCGGCCTCTCTCTCTCTGCGCTCTTTACTGAAGTCTCGCCCTCTCTCTCTCTGTGCTCTTTACTGAAGACTCGCCCTCTCTCTCTCCGCGCTCTTTACTGACGTCTCGCCCTCTCTCTCTGTGCTCTTTACTGAAGACTCGCCCTCTCTCTCTCCGCGCTCTTTACTGAAGCCTCGGCCTCTCTCTCTCTGTGCTCTTACTGAAGACTCGGCCTCTCTCTCTCCGCGCTCTTTACTGAAGTCTCGCCCTCGCTCTCTGAGCTCTTACTGAAGTCTCGCCTCTCTCTCCGTGCTCTTACTGAAGCCTCGGCCTCTCTCTCCGCGCTCTTTACTGAAGCCTCGGCCTCTCTCTCCGCGCTCTTTACTGAAGCCTCGCCCTCTCTCTCCACGCTCTTTACTGAAGTCTCGCCCTCTCTCTCCGCACTCTTTACTGAAGTCTCGCCATCTCTCTCCGCGCTCTTTACTGAAGCCTCGGCCTCTCTCTCCGCGCTCTTTACTGAAGCCTCGGCCTCTCTCTCTGTGCTCTTTACTGAAGACTCGCCCTCTCTCTCTCCGCGCTCTTTACTGAAGCCTCGGCCTCTCTCTCCGCGCTCTTTACTGAAGTCTCCCCCTCTCTCTCCGCGCTCTTTACTGAAGTCTCGCCATCTCTCTCTGCGCTCTTTAATGAAGTCTCGCCCTCTCTCTCTGCGCTCTTTACTGAAGCCTCGGCCTCTCTCTCTCTGCGCTCTTTACTGAAGTCTCGCCCTCTCTCTCTCTGTGCTCTTTACTGAAGACTCGCCCTCTCTCTCTCCGCGCTCTTTACTGAAGTCTCGCCCTCTCTCTCTGTGCTCTTTACTGAAGACTCGCCCTCTCTCTCTCCGCGCTCGTTACTGAAGCCACGGCCTCTCTCTCTGCGCTCTTTACTGAAGCCTCAGCCTCTCTCTCCGCGCTCTTTACTGAAGCCTCGGCCTCTCTCTTTCTGCGCTCTTTACTGAAGTCTCGCCCTCTCTCTCTCTGTGCTCTTTACTGAAGACTCGCCCTCTCTCTCTCCGCGCTCTTTACTGAAGTCTCGCCCTCTCTCTCTGTGCTCTTTACTGAAGCCTCGGCCTCTCTCTCTCCGCGCTCGTTACTGAAGCCACGGCCTCTCTCTCTGCGCTCTTTACTGAAGCCTCAGCCTCTCTCTCCGCGCTCTTTACTGAAGCCTCGGCCTCTCTCTCTGCGCTCTTTACTGAAGCCTCGGCCTCTCTCTCCGCGCTCTTTACTGAAGTCTCGCCATCTCTCTCCGCGCTCTTTACTGAGGTCTCGCCCTCTCTCTCTCCGCGCTCTTTACTGAAGTCTCGCCCTCCTCTCTCTCCGCGCTCTTTACTGAAGATACGCCCCTCTCTCTCTCCGCGCTCTTTACTGAAGTCTCGCCCTCTCTCTCTCCGCGCTCTTTACTGAAGCCTCGGCCTCTCTCTCTGCGCTCTTTACTGAAGCCTCGGCCTCTCTCTCCGTGCTCTTTACTGAAGCCTCGGCCTCTCTCTCCGTGCTCTTTACTGAAGCCTCGGCCTCTCTCTCCGTGCTCTTTACTGAAGCCTCGGCCTCTCTCTCTGCGCTCTTTACTGAAGCCTCGGCCTCTCTCTCTGCGCTCTTTACTGAAGCCTCGGCCTCTCTCTCTGTGCTCTTTACTGAAGCCTCGGCCTCTCTCTGCGCTCTTTACTGAAGTCTCGCCCTCTCTGTCCGCGCTCTTTACTGAAGCCTCGCCTCTCTCTCTGCGCTCTTTACTGAAGTCTCGCCCTCTCTCTCTGCGCTCTTTACTGAAGTCTCGCCTCTCTCTCCGCGCTCTTTACTGAAGCCTCGACCTCTCTCTCTCCGCGCTCTTTACTGAAGCCTCGGCCTCTCTCTCTCTGCGCTCTTTACTGAAGTCTCGCCCTCTCTCTCTCTGTGCTCTTTACTGAAGACTCGCCCTCCCTCTCTCCGCGCTCTTTACTGAAGTCTCGCCCTCTCTCTCTGTGCTCTTTACTGAAGCCTCGGCCTCTCTCTCTCCGCGCTCGTTACTGAAGCCACGGCCTCTCTCTCTGCGCTCTTTACTGAAGCCTCAGCCTCTCTCTCCGCGCTCTTTGCTGAAGCCTCGGCCTCTCTCTCTGCGCTCTTTACTGAAGCCTCGGCCTCTCTCTCCGCGCTCTTTACTGAAGTCTCGCCCTCTCTCTCTCCGCGCTCTTTACTGAAGACACGCCCTCTCTCTCTCCGCGCTCTTTACTGAAGTCTCGCCCTCTCTCTCTCCGCGCTCTTTACTGAAGTCTCGCCCTCTCTCTCCGCGCTCTTTACTGAGGTCTCGCCCTCTCTCTCTCCGCGCTCTTTACTGAAGTCTCGCCCTCTCTCTCTCTCCGCGCTCTTTACTGAAGACACGCCCTCTCTCTCTCCGCGCTCTTTACTGAAGTCTCGCCCTCTCTCTCTCCGCGCTCTTTACTGAAGCCTCGGCCTCTCTCTCTGCGCTCTTTACTGAAGCCTCGGCCTCTCTCTCCGTGCTCTTTACTGAAGCCTCGGCCTCTCTCTCCGTGCTCTTTACTGAAGCCTCGGCCTCTCTCTCCGTGCTCTTTACTGAAGCCTCGGCCCTCTCTCTCCGCGCTCTTTACTGAAGCCTCGGCCTCTCTCTCTGCGCTCTTTACTGAAGCCTCGGCCTCTCTCTCTGTGCTCTTTACTGAAGCCTCGGCCTCTCTCTGCGCTCTTTACTGAAGTCTCGCCCTCTCTGTCCGCGCTCTTTACTGAAGCCTCGCCTCTCTCTCTGCGCTCTTTACTGAAGTCTCGCCTCTCTCTCTGCGCTCTTTACTGAAGTATCGCCTCTCTCTCCGCGCTCTTTACTGAAGCCTCGACCTCTCTCTCTCCGCGCTCTTTACTGAAGCCTCGGCCTCTCTCTCTCTGCGCTCTTTACTGAAGTCTCGCCCTCTCTCTCTCTGTGCTCTTTACTGAAGACTCGCCCTCTCTCTCTCCGCGCTCTTTACTGAAGTCTCGCCCTCTCTCTCTGTGCTCTTTACTGAAGACTCGCCCTCTCTCTCTCCGCGCTCTTTACTGAAGCCTCGGCCTCTCTCTCTCTGTGCTCTTTACTGAAGACTCGGCCTCTCTCTCTCCGCGCTCTTTACTGAAGTCTCGCCCTCGCTCTCTGAGCTCTTTACTGAAGTCTCGCCTCTCTCTCCGTGCTCTTTACTGAAGCCTCGGCCTCTCTCTCCGCGCTCTTTACTGAAGCCTCGGCCTCTCTCTCCGCGCTCTTTACTGAAGCCTCGCCCTCTCTCTCCACGCTCTTTACTGAAGTCTCGCCCTCTCTCTCCGCACTCTTTACTGAAGTCTCGCCATCTCTCTCCGCGCTCTTTACTGAAGCCTCGGCCTCTCTCTCCGCGCTCTTTACTGAAGCCTCGGCCTCTCTCTCTGTGCTCTTTACTGAAGACTCGCCCTCTCTCTCTCCGCGCTCTTTACTGAAGCCTCGGCCTCTCTCTCCGCGCTCTTTACTGAAGTCTCGCCCTCTCTCTCTCCGCGCTCTTTACTGAAGTCTCGCCATCTCTCTCTGTGGTCTTTACTGAAGTCTCCCCCTCTCTCTCCGCGCTCTTTACTGAAGTCTCGCCATCTCTCTCTGCGCTCTTTAATGAAGTCTCGCCCTCTCTCTCTGCGCTCTTTACTGAAGCCTCGCCTCTCTCTCTGCGCTCTTTAATGAAGTCTCGCCTCTCTCTCTGCGCTCTTTACTGAAGTCTCGCCTCTCTCTCCGCGCTCTTTACTGAAGCCTCGACCTCTCTCTCTCCGCGCTCTTTACTGAAGCCTCGGCCTCTCTCTCTCTGCGCTCTTTACTGAAGTCTCGCCCTCTCTCTCTCTGTGCTCTTTACTGAAGACTCGCCCTCTCTCTCTCCGCGCTCTTTACTGAAGTCTCGCCCTCTCTCTCTCTGTGCTCTTTACTGAAGACTCGCCCTCTCTCTCTCCGCGCTCTTTACTGAAGTCTCGCCCTCTCTCTCTGTGCTCTTTACTGAAGACTCGCCCTCTCTCTCTCCGCGCTCTTTACTGAAGCCTCGGCCTCTCTCTCTCTGTGCTCTTTACTGAAGACTCGGCCTCTCTCTCTCCGCGCTCTTTACTGAATTCTCGCCCTCGCTCTCTGAGCTCTTTACTGAAGTCTCGCCTCTCTCTCCGTGCTCTTTACTGAAGCCTCGGCCTCTCTCTCTGCGCTCTTTACTGAAGCCTCGGCCTCTCTCTCCGCGCTCTTTACTGAAGCCTCGCCCTCTCGCTCCACGCTCTTTACTGAAGTCTCGCCCTCTCTCTCCGCGCTCTTTACTGAAGCCTCGCCCTCTCTCTCCACGCTCTTTACTGAAGTCTCGCCCTCTCTCTCCGCACTCTTTACTGAAGTCTCGCCATCTCTCTCCGCGCTCTTTACTGAAGCCTCGGCCTCTCTCTCCGCGCTCTTTACTGAAGCCTCGGCCTCTCTCTCTGTGCTCTTTACTGAAGACTCGCCCTCTCTCTCTCCGCGCTCTTTACTGAAGCCTCGGCCTCTCTCTCCGCGCTCTTTACTGAAGTCTCGCCCTCTCTCTCTCCGCGCTCTTTACTGAAGTCTCGCCATCTCTCTCTGTGGTCTTTACTGAAGTCTCCCCCTCTCTCTCCGCGCTCTTTACTGAAGTCTCGCCATCTCTCTCTGCGCTCTTTAATGAAGTCTCGCCCTCTCTCTCTGCGCTCTTTACTGAAGCCTCGCCTCTCTCTCTGCGCTCTTTAATGAAGTCTCGCCCTCTCTCTCTGCGCTCTTTATTATGGTGCGGACAGTGTCTAATCAGGGTCAACAGCCTTGCTTAATTGACCCTTAATTGTTGAATTAAATATGGTGGGTGGGTGGGCTGGCGATTTTGTCACCTGCCCAACCCCTGTTTTATGTGGATAAACTCAGGGGTGGATGACAAAGTGAGGGGATGGGAATCCGGCCCAATGAACTGAAGATAACATGAGGTAAAACATTTTTAGGCAATGAGCGATTATGATCTGAATTGCACTGCCTGAGGGCAGGTCTGGCTGCTGATATAGCTGGAGGATTGCAGAGTCCGTGGCTGTGCAGGCGCACGGCGGTGGCCTGTTGCGGCCGCGCCGTGCAACATGGTGCCGGCTGCATGTGGACCCGGCCTGCCAAATAGTGTCCCCCTTTCGCCAGGATTGCCACCCCCGGACCACCCCTCTCCAGTGCCCCCAGCCACTACCAAAGTCCCCCCTTCCCTCGGATCGGCTCCTTCCACTGTCTCTGTTATTCCATGGGCTTTAACTTTGCTGACAGGCCTGTTACATAGGTGGCACAGTGGCACAGTAGTTAGCACTTCTGCCTCACAGCTCCAGGGTCCCAGGTTCAATTACGGCCTTGGATGACTGCCTGTGTGGAGTTTGCACGTTCTCCCCGTGTCTGCATGGGTTTCCTCCGGGTGCTTCGGTTTCCTCCCACAGTCTAAAGATGCGCAGTTTGTGTGGATTGGCCATGCTAAATTGCCCCTTTGTGTCCGACAGGTTAGGTTGGGTTACATGGATAGGGTGGAGGTGTGGGCTTAAGTAGGGTGTTCTTTCCAAGAGCCGATGCAGACTTGATGGGCCGAATGGCCTCAAATTAATTAATCAAAGATTTGCCTTGAAGAAATCCATGTTTGTTTTCCTTAATTAATCCATGTTTGCCCAACCTGATTAAGCTACAGCACATAACATTCTATAGACAGAGCTAAGCGATTCACAACAAACGGATTAGATCTAAGCTCTGCAGTCAAACCAATTCCAGTCATGAGTGGTGGTGGAGAACTAAAAAAATAACTGGGAGAGGAGACTGCAGAAATATCCCCAACCTCAGTGATGGGGTGTCCAGCACACCAAATGCAAATGATAAAGCATGTGTGTGGAAATTGTTTTTCCGCAGAGGGTGATGGGTGCCTGGAACGCTTTGCCAGCGGAGGTGGTAGAGGCGGGCACGATAGCATCATTTAAGATGCATCTAGACAGATATATGAACGGGTGGGGAACAGAGGGAAGTAGATCCTTGGAAAATAGGCGACAGGTTCAGATAAAGGATCTGGATCGGCGCAGGCTGGGAGGGCCGAAGGGCCTGTTCCTGTGCTGTAATTTTCTTTGTTCTTTGTTCTTTGTAACCAGAATTTCGTATGGATGATTTACCTCAGTCACCAGAGGAGGTCAACCCAATCGTATATTTCATATTTAATAATTAATTCATTGAATTTAAACTCCCAGATGGCATAATAGGATTTGAACTCATGTCTCCAGAGCATTAATGTAGGCCTCTGGATTTCCAGTCTATGTTACCACCATGCTACCAATCCTGTACATTACAAGAGTGCCTACACTTCGAAAGTACTTAATTAGCTCAAAAACTGAGGCTGTGGAGATACCAATTATTTTCCTGACCTTTCATGGTCAGTACTACACAGTCCTGGTTTCTAATCAAAATATAAAAGTGTTCTTTCCTCTTACCAGTCGCCCTTGCAAATGCAGTGTCCACAAACAAAGTCACCATGCCTGTTACATTTGGGAGAGTTTACCTGTGCATTCTGTTGATGAATCATAAGAGACAGATTGGAAAAATGGGTGAGAATATGAAATTCCAACTGCAATTTTTAAAGTAAAAAAGTAATAATCAGACCTTACCAATTCACATGAACATGCATCACACAGCAGGGTGGCATCTAATGACAATGCATCTGTGAAAGTACTGGGTTTGACAATTAGGTTTCCTTTCTGCTCCTCCTTATAGTCACATACATGAGTTTTGTCAATGTAGTCCAAAGCTTTTACGTGGAGTTCAAACTCTTCCTGGTTATGAACAGAAAAAGAAAATAACACTTTCCAGGTTTACATGGAGGGACTTACAATCCTCTAGACAAAGTCAGCTCACCATTTCAACCCACAGCAACCAGGTGTGAGCCTGGGATTGCGATAAATTCTCAGATTTTCAATAGTTCTCCACCCATTTGAGTTCCCTCTATCTCCAGATCCTACGACCCATTGTATGGGGGTCTGGCATATATAGAGTTAATGTGGACGGAGTACAGCACTGTCCACATGACCTGCACCCAGAGTCAGTCTAAAGTTGGACAGAGCCATGTTGTATCAGCCTGCACAAAGTCAGCTCTGAGCTTCTACCCTTTACTATAAATTTGCAAGTAGTTCTAAGAATCAATAAAGGCCTACAGTTAACCTACTTATGACAGAAAACTTCTTCAGCCCTACTGAACTGTAACCAACCCCCTACAGCATGACTCTCCCTATCTCTGTGACCTCCTCCAGTCCTACGACCATTTTAATCTCTGTTAGGTCCTCCAGTCTTTCAACTCTTCCAACTGTACACTTCCAATTCTGGGCTCTTACACATTGTTGGTTCTCTTTGTTCAACTATTGGCAGCCATGCCTTCAGATGCCTGAGCTGCAAACTCTCCAATTCTCTCCCTCAACCTCTTTCCTTCTTCAGGACATTTCTTCAAACCTACCAAGCTTTTGATTGCCAGTCCACGTTTCTCTGCATCTGCTTCATGCCAAGCCTTGTTTGATAATGCTTGTCTGAAGTATCTTGGGACTTTGTATCCATGTTAAAAGAGCTTTAGAAATGCAAGTTGTGAGTTTGTGTCCACCTTTTGGGACTTTTCAGTCCACGCAAAGGATCAAAATTATTTTTAAATGTTTGTTGGATTTTTTTAATAAAGTGCATTCACAAAATTTGACAGTAATGGTGGGGGGGGGGGGATCACTGAAGCAATAGGTGCTTAAAATGCAGATGATTGGAATTTCAGGTTTGGTTTCCATAGCCTGTAAATAATTTGCAATCTGCTGCCCTGTTTAGGCAATCGAGGAATTGTTACAGCACAGAAGGAGGCCATTCTGCCCATCGTGTCTGTGGCAGGACTCACCTGGTGCCACTCTCCCACCGTCACCTTTTAACTCTGCACATTCATCCTTCGTAGATAACAATCCAATTTGTTTTTGAATGTCTCAACTGAATCTGCCTCCCACCACATTAGACGATTTAAGTGCCGTTTGTGGCAGGTTTTGCTGGGTGTTTCCCGCTGGCTCTGCTGGCAAGTTCCCTGCCGCTATTTCTTTTAAAAAATATTTTAATTGGTATTTTCTAGTTTTTGCAGATTAACAGCTTAAGTGCATCTGGTATTTACAAACAAGTTTGTTTCTTATTTACAATGCTTTTTACATGAGGTTCCCTCCACTCCCTTCCCCCCTTCCCCTCCCATTCCCTCGTTGGTAGTTTAGTTTCCCTCTTAATATCTCCGTCTGTCCTGGGCACCACATACTGCGCTCTGCTTCTTCCTGTTGGGGCTATTAGTTTTTATTGTTGGAGGGGGCTGCTTGCCCCCCCCCCCCCCCCTTGTCCCCGTACTTCGCTCTCTGCATTTACCCTATCTTTCAATTTCTACTCTTGCTAACATATATCACTGGGAGACATCCAGAGAAGACGACCCCTAAAGTCTTACTTTTAAAATTTCTCCCTAGCTGTTACAGAAATGCTTATGTGTTCAATTGGCTATAGAATCTCCTTCTACACTTTGTTGTTCCCATCAGTACAGTTCCTTGTTCATTGCTGCCATGGTCCACACTACACTCCTTCAGAGAATGCAATAAAGCTCCTCACATTCATTTTGTTTGGAAAATTTCTGATCTCTTCTAGGTGTGAAAATGGATATTAAAAAGAAAACAAGATATACAGGCACGTGCAGAAATGGTGAGCTTTGGTCGCAAAGTGAATTAGAAAATAAACAGAAAGCTTTGCCCAGGATCAAAAAGACATCGAGGGTCCTGGGAGTGAACTTTCGCTCATTACAAGGTGGAAAATTCACGGCAAATGTTGCCTCTCCAAAGCACCCAATTCCTCTTCCATTGGCTTTGATGCAATAGAAAGCCACAAAGTACCAGATTTGTCCAGAGAATGGTTACAACACAGAAGGCCATTTGGCCCATCATGTCTCTGCTGGCCCTCTGAAGGAGCATGGTCCAAATCAATTTTAAAAATTGCTATGGTCGGGGCAGCACAGTGGCTAGCACTGCTACCACACTGCGCTCAGGACCCGGGTTCAATCCCAGCTCTGGGTCACTGTCTGTGTGGAGTTTGTACATTCTTCCCATGTCTGCGTGGGTTTCACCCCCACAACCCAAAGATGTGCAAGCTAGGTGGATTGGCCATGCTAAATTACCCCTTAATTGGAAAATTGAATTGGGTACTCTAAATGTATTTTTAACAAAATGCTATGGTGGGATTTGATCTCACAAGCTGTGAATTGTCTGCCCAGTAAAACAATTGGCATTTAGATAAGCACCTTTAATCTAGTAGTAGATCCAATGATTACATGGTTACCTTGCCCACTGCCTAGCCTCACATCTGAGGAATGGCCACTTGCATGAGCTTCAAAGAAAGAGTTGGTGCAGTGTAACTCCAGCAATCACTGCGCAAGTGAGAAATTAAGAAGGAATATTTCTGGAGGTTGATAGATTTTTTTTTAAATTTCCAAACATGTGTGTTTTGTCCCAAATTGCTAATGAAAGCTAATCTCGGTAACTATGACTACGAAACTACCATTGATTGCCATAAAAACCTATCTGGTTCACCAATGTCCTTTCCAGAAAGAAATCTGCGGTTCTTACCCGGTCTGACCTACCATGCGGGTCTAGACTAACACAATATATTGTTGACCTCTGATGGCATGCAGGTCAGCCAGTTCAAGGGCAATTAGGGATGGTCAACAAAACACTAGCCTTACTTGTAACTCCCAGATCCCACTAAAATAAAAGATTGGTTGTTAAAATCCTGAAATCTGCACTGAGAGGAAAGACAAATGGAAGAGGAATTTTGAGATAATAGGAAAAATGCGGTAAATGGATGATGCATTTGATTGGGTTGATTTTTACTTGAGTGATAATTGTTGTGTTATGCTGCTTCGGATAACACAGGCTGCTACTTGATGCAGTCTTAACTAAAGGATGCTCCAGACTCTGAAATGAGTTCAACGTGTTTATTGAACTATTAACACAGTTCTCAAATGAGTTTGACTCTCTGCTAATCTAACTGTAGTAACTCACTCTAACTGTACCAGCTTGCTCTAAGCCACGTGCTGGGGTGTGCTGCTGCTGATCAACCCTGTCTAACTCTCCAGATGTCTGTCTGTGGAAAGAGGCAGGGTGTGAGTGCCTCATCCCTTTTATAGTGTTTATGTCATGCCCCCTTGTGGTGATGCCACCTCTGAGTCTCCTGACTGCCCATTGGTTGTGTCCTATTCTGAGTGTTCATTGGTTGCATGTTTGCATATCATGACAATAGTGACCCCTTACTATGTCTCTTCTGACTGAAGTCAGTGGTTAAGAATATAGGATGAGAAGTTGAAGAGGCCACTGATCCACTACCACCATTTTACTCTCCCACGAAGTGAAGATTTCACCATAGGAAAAATCGATTTTAGTCGGGAAACAGGGTGGATGTAGTGTCAGAGAAAGTTTCTAAATTTTAGGAGAAACTAGAATAATTTTGAACATAGTAAGAAGTCTTACAACACCAGATTAAAATGCAACAGATTTATTTGGAATCACTAGCCTTCGGAGCGTAGCTCCTTATCAACACGCACCTGAAGAAATCTGGCTGTTCTGATACCTCGAAAACTGCCATTGTTGGGTAAGGCTCCACCCTCATCCCCACCACCTTGGGCATTGCCTCAAAGAAGGCTGCCCAGAACACTACACGTCTGGGGCAAGACCAGAATATGTGGGCATGGTTGGCCGGGCGTCCTTGGCACCATTCACATTTGGCCTCCACCTCCGGGAAGAACCTGCTCATTTGGGTTCAAGTTAAGTGGGCTCTGTGTACCACTTTCAGCTGCATTAGGCTTAGCCTTGTGCAAGTGGAGGTGGAGTTGGCCCCATGCAGTGCTTCATTCCAGAGTCACCACCCTATTTCAAACCCCAAGTCCTCCTCCCACTTTTTTCTTCTCTCGTCCAGTTGTGTGTTAGCGTTCCCCAGTAGTCGCCCATACATGTCGCCACAGTTTCCATTCCTTAGGGTGTCCGTGTCCAGTAGGTCCTCTAACAACGACTGTTGTGGTGGGCGTGGGTATGTCCTCGCTTCCCTACGTAGGATGTTTTTGACCTGCAAGTATCTAGTTTGTTGCTCCCATCAGCTGGAACTTCACTGTTAGTTCATGGAGTGTTGTCAGTCTGTTGTCTGTGTTGAAGTCCCTAACTGTCAGCGTCCCTCCATCCTGTCTCCACCCTTTGAAGGTAGCAGGTGTAAATCTGTGGTTATTGCAGATCAGACTTTAAGACCATATGACATAGGAGCAGAATAAGGCCACTCGGCCCATCGAGTCTGCTCCGCCATTCAATCGTGGCTGATATTTTTCTCATCCCCATTCTCCTGCCTACTCCCCATAACCCCTGATCCCCTTATTATTCAAGAAACTATCTATCTCTGTCTTAAAGGCACTCAGTGATGAGGCCACCACAACCTTCTGCGGCAAAGAGTTCCACAGATTCACCACCTTCTGGCTGAAGAAATTCCTCCTCATCTTTGTTTTAAAGGATTGTCACTTTAGTCTGAGATTGTGTCCTCTGCTTCTAGTTTTTCCTACAAGTGGAAACATCCTCTCCACGTCCACTCTACCCAGGCCTCGCAGTATCCCGTAAGTTTTAATAAGATCACCCCTCATCCTTCTAAACTCCAGTGAGTGCAGATGCAGAGTCCTCAAATGTTCCTCATAAGACAAGCTCTTCATTCCAGGGATCATTCTTGTGAACCTCCTCTGGGCCCTTTCCAAGGCCAGCACATCCTTCCTTGGATACAGGGCCCTAAACTACTCACAATACTCCAAATGGGGTCTGACCAGAGCCTTATAGGGCAGCATGGTAGCACAGTGGTTAGCACAGTCGTTTCACAGCTCCAGGGTCCCAGGTTCGATCCCTGGCTTGGGTCACAGTCTGTGCCGAGTCTGCGCGTTCTCCCCATGACTGTGTGGGTTTCCTTCGGATGCTCCGGTTTCCTCCCACAGTCCAAAGATGTGCAGGTTAGATGGACTGGCCATGCTAAATTGCCCATAGTGTCCAAAATAGGATAGGGTGGAGGTGTGAGCTGAGGTAGAGTGCCCGTTCCAAGGGCCGGTGCAGACTCGATGGGCCGAATGGCCTCCATCTGCACTGTAAATTCTATGATTCGATGAACAGTGGCTCCAGTTCCTTCTTCCAGATCATTAATGTATATTGTGAAAAGTTGTGGTTCCAGCATAGTCCCCTGAGGCACATCACTAGTCACCGGTTGCCACCCTGAAAAAGACCCTTTTATCCCCACTTTGCCTTCTGCCAGTCAGCCAATCCTCTATCCATGCCAGGATCTTACACTTCACACCATAGGCTCTTAACTTATTCAGTCTCCTATGCGGCACCTTGTCAAAGGCCTTCTGGAAATTGAAATAAATCACAACCATTGCTTTTCCTTTGTCTAACTTCCTTGTTACCTCCTCAAAGAACTCTGATTTGTCAGGCATGACCTCCCCTTGATGAAGCCGTGCTGACTCAGCCCTATTTTATCATGCACTTCCAAGTACTCCGCAATCTCATCTTTAATAATGGACTCTAAAATCTTACCAATGACCGAAGTCAGGCTAATCGGTCTATAATTTCCCATCTTTTACCTCCCTCCCTTCTTAAACAGCTGTTACATTAGCCACTTTCCAGTCCTCTGGAACCCTCCCTGTCTCCAGTGATTCCTGAAAGATCACCACCAATGCTTCCACAATCTCCTCAGCTATCTCTTTACGAACCCATCAGGCCCAGTTGATTTATCTACATTCAGACATTTCAGTTTCCCCAGAACCTTCTCCTAAGTGATGGCCACTGCACTTACCTCTGCCCACCTGATAATCCAGGGAACTACAGGCCAGTGAGCCTTACATCAGTGGTAGGGAAATTACTGGAGAGAATTCTTCGAGATAGGATCTACTCCCATTTGGAAGCAAATGGACATATTAGCGAGAGGCAGCACAGTTTTGTGAAGGGGAGGTCATGTCTCACTAACTTGATAGAGCTTTTTGAAGTGGTCACAAAGCTGATTGATGCAGGTAGGGCAGTGGATGTTGTCTATATGGGCTTCAGTAAGGCCTTTGACAAGGTCCCTCATGGTAGACTGGTACAAAAGGTGAAGTCACACGGGATCAGGGGTGAGCTGGCAAGGTGGATACAGAACTGGCTAGGTCATAGAAGGCAGAGAGTGGCAATGGAAGGGTGCTTTTCTAATTGGAGGGCTGTGACTAGTGGTGTTCCGCAGGGATCAGTGCTGGGACCTTTGCTGTTCATAGTATATATAAATGATTTGGAGGAAAATGTAACTGGTCTGATTAGTAAGTTTGCAGACAACACGAAGGTTGGTGGAATTGCGGATAGCGATGAGGACTGTCAGAGGATACAGCAGGATTTAGATCGTTTGGAGACTTGGCGGAGAGATGGCAGATGCAGTTTAATCCGGACAAATGTGAGGTAATGCATTTTGGAAGGTCTCATGCAGGTAGGGAATATACAGTGAATGGTAGAACTCTAAAGAGCATTGACAGTCAGAGAGATCTAGGGGTACAGGTCTACAGGGCACTGAAAGGGAGTGGAGAAGGTAGTCAAGAAGGCATACGGCATGCTTGCCTTCATTGGCCGGGGCATTGAGTATAAGAATTGGCAAGTCATGTTGCAGCTGTATAGAACCTTAGTTAGGCCACACTTGAAGTATAGTCTTCAATTATGGTCGCCACACTACCAGAAGGATGTGGAGGATTTAGAGAGGGTGCAGAAGAGATTTACCAGGATATTGCCTGGTATGGAGGGCATTAGCTATGAGGTTGAGGCGCGACCTGATAGAGGTCTACAAAATTATGAGGGGCATAGACAGAATGGATCGTCATAGGCTTTTCCCCAGGGTAGAGGGGTCAATTACTAGGGGGCATTGGTTTAAGATGCGAGGGGCAAAGTTTCGAGTAGATGTACGAGGAGCTCTGGAATCCCACTGGTGTCTTCCACCGTGAAGACTGATGCAAAGCAATTATTCAGTTCCTCTGCCATTTCTTTATTTCCTATTATTACTTCTCCAGCCACATTTGCCAATGGTCCAATGTCTATTTTTGCCTCTCTCTTACCTTTTATATATTGAAAAAAACTCTTCCTATCTTCTTTTATATTACAATCGAGCTTGCACTCGTATTTCATCTTCTCCCCTTTTATTATTTTTTTTAGTTGTCCTCTGCTCGCTTTTAAAGGCTTCCCAATCCTCTGGCTTCCCACTAATCCTTACCACTTTGTATGCTTTTTCTTTTATGCTGTCCTTGACTTCCCTCGTTAAGCATGGATGCCTTGTCCTCCCCTTGGCATGTTTTCACCTCGTTGGGCTGAATTTCTGCTGTGCCTCCCGAATAACCTCCAAAAACACTTGCCATTGCTGTTCCACTGTCTTCCCTACTAGGCTCCTTTTCCAATCAACTCTGGCCAGCTCCTCCCTCATGTTTTTGTAGTTACCCTTATTTAATTGTAATACATCTGATTGCAGCTTCTCCCTCTCAAACTGCAAGGTAAATTCTATCATATAGTGATCACTGCTCCGATGGTGTTTTGTTATGCTCTCGACGTAGCATAAGCTGCTTCCTTGATCTGCACTCAGACAAAGGAAGGTTCAGACTTGGAGATAGCTTGAACACATTTATTTAAACTGTTAACAATTCTCCTGCTTGGATTCGACTCTCCTGTTAATCCTGCCATAGCTACTCAGACTGACGAACCAGTCTGCTACAATCCAGGTGGTGGGTGTGATGTGTTGAATCAACCCTGTGTACACACTGAGTGTCTCCACTGGAAAGAGGTTGAGCATGTGTGCTGTGTCCTTTTATATGGGTTGGTGTAATGTCCTCCTGTGGTAGTGTCACCTCTGTGTGTATCGTGAATGCCCATTGGTCGTGTCCTATCTTACTGACCTATTGGTTGAATGTCTGTGTGTCATGTCTCTGTTGCACCCTCTAGTGTCTAGCTAGTCTACCTATATTTACATTAACCCCTTGTGTATCTACAGTGATACATATCACCACATATGGGTTCCTTCACTTTAAGTTCCCTAATCAAGTCTGCCTCATTACACACCACCAAATCCAGAATTGTCTGTTCCCTGATAGGCTCGTGTCACAAGCTGCTCCAAAAAAAACAAACATCTCTTAGACATTCCACAAATTCCCTTTTGGGAGGGCTACCCCCCCCCCCCCCCCCCCATACCCCCATAGTTTTCACTCTCTGCAAACCCTTTTTTGGATCCTTACGTACTACAACCCCCCCCCCCACCCCTCCACCCACCTCCCACCCTCTTCCCCCCCAACACACACAAATGCCATGATCAGTTTTACGAGTGAATTGAAGAAGGCCTTGGGGATGTAGATCAATATGGATCTGAACAAGAAGAGGTACCTGGGCAGTATGTTCATCTTGATTGTCTGCACTCTCCCTGCCGGGGAGAGTAGGAGTGTGTTCAATCACTGTGCGTCCTTTTTAACTTCCTCCCTCAGGCTGGTTCGATTCTACTTCTGGATCCCTGTCCAGTCAAGAACGATTTGGATACCCAGGTAGCGGAATTTGTGTTGGGCCTGTTTAAATTGCAGTCCCCACATCTCTGCCCCACTCTTTTGTGGGTTCACCGGAAAGACCTACTTTTCCTCAGGTTAAGTTTGTAGCCCGAGAAGGCTCTTTCAAGAACGTCATGATTCCTTCCATGCTGCTTTGCAGATCCAAGATGCAGAGGAACAGGTCATCCGCATGGAGTGAGACTCTGTGCTCTCTGCCTCCTCTCCTGATCCCCTTCCAGTTCTTTGCCACCCTAAGCATGATTACCAGTGATCGCTAGGGCGATCAGCGGGCATCCCTTACTTGTTCCTCTGTGCAGCTGGAAGTACTTAGAGCTGGTGGTATTTGTCCATATGCTCGCTGTGGGAGGCTGTACAGGAGTTTCACCCAGGAGTGAACCCTTCACCAAGACCGAAACACTCCAGTACCTCTGTGAGGTACTTCCATTTAACTCTGTCAAAGGCCTTTTTTGCGTCCAGGGAGACGATCACCTCAGGTGTGCTCTCCCCGGATGGAGTCATGATCATGTTCAGCAGGCGCCTGATGTTCGACATTAGCTGTCTACCCTTGACAAAGCCCATCTGGTCTTCTGCTATCACCTCTGGTAAGCAGTCCTCCAGCCTTTTGGCTAGGATCTTGGCTAGTATTTCTGTGTCTGCATTTAGCAGCAAGATGGATCTGTAGGACCTGCATTCTGTTGAGTCTTTGTCTTTCTTGGGTATCAGCAAGAATGAGGGTTGTGCTCGCATGGGTGACAGGGTGCCTCTCGCCAGAGAGTCTGTGACCATCTCCCGCTGGTGCGGGGCCAGTGCTGTCGCAAAATCATTGTAGAAGTCCACCAGGAATCCGTCTGGTTCCATCGCCTTCGCCACCAGCATGGAGTTAATACTCTCCATGACTTTTCCCAGTTGTAGCAGTGCTTTCAGCCCCTGCTTCCTATCCTCCCCCATGACTGGCTTGTCCAGTCCATCGAGGAACTGTTTCATCCTCCAATACCCTGCTGGGGGCTCGGAGATGTACTGCCCCCGGTAAAAGGCCTCGAATGCTTCAGTGACCTTTTCCGGCTGTGCTGCTAGGTTGTCTTTGCTGTCCCTGATCTGGACCATATCCCTTGTGGCTGTCTGCTTTCTCAGCTGGTGAGCCAGCAGGCAGATGTCTCCGTGCTCGTACAGGGTGCCTGGCGGAGTTGGTGCACTGCTTTCCTTGTGGTGAATAGATCAAAGTCCATCTGTAGCTTTTTCCTCTCCGCTATGGTTGGGGTCTCGGAGGATCGCCAGTCTACTTACAATATGGAGTTGATTAGCTGTTGCCTAGCCACCCTCTCTTCCCTATCTCTTAGAGCTTTGTAGGCAATAATTTCACCCTTGATAACAGCCTTCAGCGCCACCTCGAGATCTCGCATTCTGGCTATTAGAAAAATACTCATCTATGGCCTGTGATATTCTCTTGCTGAAAGCATCGTCAGCCAGGATGGCCATGTCCAACCTCCATAATGGTGTTGGGCACGGCCTGTCCCTACCCTCACATCCATATAATGTGGAGCGTGGTCTTAGATTACGATCATGAAATATTCCTGGATTAGCCCTGGAAGCACCAATTTTCCCACTACAAAGAAGTCGATCCGTGAATATACATTGTGTACCTGGGAGAAGGAGAGCTCCTTCTTCCCTGGGTGGATGACCCGCCATGGGACCACTGGCTCCATCTGCTTCATGAATAGCCGAGTTCTTTCGCCATGTCTTTCCTGTTTTGAGATTCGAAATGTCTGTCCGTGGGTCCTGTACACAGTTGAAGTCCCTCCCATGATCAATCGGTGTGTGTCCAGGTGATTTCCACCATGGTCTTCTTTGTAAACTCCATGTTGTCCCAGTTGGGAGCGTAGGACAGCAATGACCATGACGTACCATTCCCCCGGGTACTTAACCGTCCTTGTCGGGGAATGACCCCCCGGCCCAGGTCACCAGGAATGGTAAGTCTGTCTCCCCAGCCTTTCCTTACCCGCAGTCGTTCCTTCTCCCTCAGGTGCTTCTCTTGGAGGAAGACTATGTCGGATTTCAAACTTTTCAGGTGGGCAAAGGATCTTTTCACTGGGCCGATAAGTCCCCTGACATTCCAGGTGACTATCCTGTTGGGGGATTTCTGACACTCCCGTTCCCGCAGGATCAACAATAATTACCTGGTGGACACGCCGCTGCGCTCCAGGGCTTCCCTTTGCCCAGGGGCCACCCAACATGGCGGCCAATTGTGTGTACACTATGTGGGTGAGCCCCTGCTCTCCGGGTTTATCCTTGTTCCGAGACCCTCCAAAGTGATTGCTTGCGGTGCCTGTGTTCGAACTCGCCACAAGTGGCCTGTTTAGGCTGCCAGCTTAATACCCTTGCTATCTTTGGTCCTACGGTATTTTCTTGTTTTATATATAAATTTAAAGTGCCTAATAATTTTTTTCCCCAAGTAAGGGGCAATTTAGCATGGCCAATCCACCTAACCTGCACATCTTTGAGTTGTGGGGGGTGAAACACATGCAGACACAGGGAGAATGTGCAAAGTCCACACGGACAGTGACCCAGGGCTGGGATGCGAACCCGGGTCCTCAGCTCTGCAGTCCCAGTGCTAACCACTGCGCCGCCATGCTGCCCTCCCTTATGGTATTTTCTCCTCCCCGCTCCGTGTTCCTCCCTGCCTACCCTGTAGCTGCCCCCCATTACCTTCCCTCTGAAACTTCTCCTAGTCGTCCATCTATTGCCGATGCCTACCCCGCCTCTCCCCCGCGTTGCCAGGCCATCTCTCCTTGCGGGAGATGTGCTCTCGGCCTCTCTTTCCTTCACGCATGCCAGTTCTAGCTTCCCCACAAGTGTGGTGAACCCCCTCAGGGGTTGGTTGTGTGTCCTTCCATCGCCCGTTCTCTGAGCTCCTTACATACTGTTCTCCTCACCCTTTCCTGGTATATTGCTACCCTCACTCTCTCCTTCTTCTATTTCACCTCCCGTCCCCAGAACGAGGCAGTGCAGTCCCACGTAAAGTGTTCATCAAGCTGGTTAACAGTAAGCAAATAAACAAGTAAAGTCTCTTCAGATGATCTTTTCACCGCTGTCCCTGCTGCCGTTTCTCGAGCCTGTTCTCCAGGACAAATTTGTCCGCAGGATCCACGAAGAAGTGCTCCCTGCCTTGGAATGTGATCCAGAGTTTGGCCAGGTACAGCATCCCAAACTTTACGCCGCTCTTGTTCAGGGCAGTCTTCACCCTGTTGAATTTTGCTCAGCACTTGGTCAAGTCATCCCAATGTCATGGTAGATCCCGATCTAGTGACCTTCCCAGTTATAGTTCTTTGTTTGCCTCGCCCAGCGCAGGAATCTTTCCTGGTCTTGGCACTGTTGCATTTCAGCGATTCTCAGCCCCGGCTGTTCCCCAGCTTTGGGCAAAGCGCCGGTGGACTCTATCTATTCTGGAGGGTTGGGGAAACTATCCCTTCCCACAAATTGCCCAGCATTTAGACCACATAGTCCGTTGGGTTCCCTACCCTCGATCCCCTCCGGTAGACCCACAACTCACAGGTTTTGGCACCCCAATCGGTTTTCCTGCTTGTTGATTTTCCCCTTCAGACTCCCTTGTGTCGCGACCAACCTTGCTACACGTATTTCTTTTTCCAGGGCAGTGATCCAGTTGCCCTGGTCTGTTGTGGCTTTCTCCAGCTCTTTGATGGTGTTTTCAGGTGCTTTCTTGAGCTTCCAGTAGCCTCTCCGCCTATTGTAGGGCCACCTGCATGATCGCCGAAGCTTCCGTGACCGCCCCCAGCCGCACTTGGATGTTGGTTTTATCTCTTCCCTGTGTTCTCAGCTCCTTCGAGGGAAACATCCTCCACCCATTCCCTGGCGAGGGGGGCTCCTTGTGCTACAGGCCGGTCCTTCCCGTTCTGGCGAGGCCCGAGTTTCATCACTTTGTGCGTCTGCCAGCTCAGCCACCTGCTTCTCCTGGCTTTTTCTACTTCTTGTTTCCACCTCCGGAGTGGCTCTTGTTCTGCATCTCCCCTCGTATTGCAGATGGTTGAGCTTTGGGGATGGTTTTTACCTTGGATTAGCAGGCTATTTCGGGTGAAAGAGTCTATTTTCGGGTTTGTGGGAGGAGTCAGCTGATGTGCAACTTCTCAGCACATCGCCGTCACTGGAAGTTCCAGATTTTCCAATATCGAGGAATTGTTAGAGAAACATTGATCTATATGAGTGACCATATTGGGAACCATTCAATTGGAAGCAATAGTTTTCCTACCAATGTTTCTGCCCTCCTCTGCTAACGCTTGCTGTGACACCATTCCACTGGCTTCCCTCTGGTAGAACACCATTGCCTCCACGAAGGGGCCTTGACCATGAAATGTTGGTACAGTTAGAGCCAAGCGGCATTCACACATACTCAATCTCCACACACATGCACGTGTAAACACATGCACACATTTCTTGGTGGAGGTTATTGGGTAGCAATCAAGAACAAGAGCATTCTGTCATTTCATAGAATTTACAGTGCAGAAGGAGGCCATTTGGCCCATCAAGTCTGCACTAGCCCTTGGAAAAAGCACCCCACTTAAGCCCATGCCCCCACCCTTTTTTCGTAACCCAGTAACCGCACCTAACCTTTTGGTCACTAAGGGGCAATTTATCATGGTCAATCCACCTAACCTGCACATCTTTGGACTGTGAGAGGAAACCGGAGCACCTGAAGGAAACCCACACAAACACGGGGAGAAAGTGCAAACTCCACAAAGAGGATCACCTGAGGCCGGAATTGAACCCGGGCCCTGGAGCTGTCAAGCAGCAGTGCTAATCACTGTGCCATCGTACCGCTAGGCTGTGGCTCCAAGGCTCAGGTCAGGTTGTGAGACTCAGGACTTTTGACCCACACACTCAGGACTGCACCAGAAAGGGACCTCACTCAGCTGGTCTTCAGGTCCTAGCCTTGGATTTCTTACCACTCTTCCTGGCATCACAGAGAAGATAGAAGAGTCACTTGAAGACATGGCAGTTGATAACGATGAGACTTTGGACTTCATTGTTTTGTGGACTCGCTCAGGTCGGATTTCCATCTTTGAGCGGATGTTCTAGAGATGAAAGGACATACAATGATCAGTAACAAAGCCTGGGGAATCTGCCCCGCTATTTTATGTGGTCACAGCGCTACAGTTACATCAAAATACAGCAAGATACATGTGACGCTGTGTGATGTTACAATGTGATACACACCAGGTATTTAACATCTGTTCTGGAGAAGTTCTGGTGGTCTTGAAACATTAACTCTGTTTCTCTCTCCATAGATATCGCCAGACCTCCTGTGTTTTTCCAACACTTTTTATTTTTATTTCAGATTTCCAGCATCTGCAGCATTTTACTTTTATTTTATATCACATTACAATGAGGTATGTGCAATGGGTGAGTATATTTTCATAGAAAGGATGCTTGCAAGTTGTTTTACCTCAAATGCAGTCCGTAACAACTCAATTATATTTGAGGAATCTTCCTGAAGCCTCCCAATGGCGGACACAGGGAAATACTTGCTCAATTTCTGTAGAGAAAGCAGGTATATATTAAGAGTTGGCATCTCCATATGCATTGTGAATGAAAGGAACACTGTCTGAAAACAGGGACTATTGTAAACATTTAATTTTTTTTATTTGTTCGTGGGACGTGCAGGCTGTGCCCATCCCAAATTGCCCTTGAGGGGGCAGTTAAGAGTGAACCACATTGCTGTGGGTCTGGAGTCACATGTCAGCCAGACCAGATAAGGATGGCAGATTTCCTTCCCTAAAGGACATTTGTGAACCACATGGGTTGTTACGACAATCGACAAAGGTTTCATAGTCATCGTTTAACTATTAATTCCAGATTTTTTATTACTGAATTCAAATTTCACCATCTGCAGTGGGTCCCCAGAAAATTACTCTGGGTCTCTGGTTTATTAGTCCAGTGACAATGCCTCTATGCCTCCCTGCAAGATTAGAACAAGCCATGAAGTTATATACTATACTGCATCACACCCCATGTAATAAACACTAACATTCCCTGTAATACACTCTATCAAATTTCTGTATTGTACACTATAACAAATCTACTGTAATGTACACTGTGATATACATTATATCACAGACTGTATCATAAACAGTATCACACACTCTGCAATATGGACTGTATCAAACATTTGTAACAACACCCCTGATACACAGAGCATCACTCACTCTGTATAATGCTGCATATCACAATTCGTAATATACACTGGGCGAGATTCTCTCTTTCTCAGATTTAAGTGTTGACGCCAATGCAGAATTTGTGGACTTTCATGATAGCAAAGCTGGTGCCACAGCTGGACCGATTCCAGAATTGTTAAGGGGCTAGCACCGGCCCATGTGGAACACAATGGATTCCAATGAGAAACGGTGCCGTATTCCCCAGTTTCACGATTGACACTCAGGAGGCTAACAAGTTGCAGCTGGAAGAAACTGCACGACCTCCTCAGGGCGGCCAGGGTGACTCGGCAACACTGTGCCCCTGGCACCAACCCCCATCCCTAACACGCCTGTAACCTGACCCCCTCCCCCCAGCCCGGAGGGCGACCGAACCCCACCCTGCACCATATGGGGGCCCATACCTCACCAGGAGAAGGCTGTGCACAACCGCTGGGAGCGAGAGAAGACAGGAGGGGGACTGCCGGACCTGTGGTCCTTCACTGTGGTTGCGCAGAGGGCCCTGGATGTGGGTGGTGGCCCGGAGGAAAGAAAGGCGAGGGAGTGAGATCCTACTGAGTTGCAGTTCCTAATGACACGTGTGTCAACCCCCCCCCTCCCAAACACCACCCTCACCCGCACATCACCCTCACCCTACACCACCCACACCTCTACCCTCACCCCCACATCACCCTCACCCCCACATCACCCTCAACCCTACCCTCACCCCCACATCACCCTCACCCTACACCACCCACACCCCTACCCTCACCCCCACATCACCCTACAGCACCCACACCCCTACCCTCACCCCCACATCACCCTCACCCCCACATCACCCTCACCCTACACCACCCACACCTCTACCCTCACCCCCACATCACCCTCACCCTACACCACCCACACCTCTACCCTCACCCCCACATCACCCTCACCCTACACCACCCACACCCCTACCCTCACCCCCACATCACCCTCACCCCCACATCACCCTCACCCTACACCACCCACACCCCTACCCTCACCCCCACATCACCCTACACCACCCACACCCCTACCCTCACCCCCACATCACCCTCACCCCCACATCACCCTCACCCCTACCCTCACCCCCACATCACCCTCACCCTACACCACCCACACCCCTACCCTCACCCCCACATCACCCTACACCACCCACACCCCTACTCTCACCCCCACATCACCCTCACCCCCACATCACCCTCACCCTACACCACCCACACCCCTACCCTCACCCCCACATCACCCTCACCCTACACCACCCACACCCCTACCCTCACCCCCACATCACCCCACACCTCCCACACCCCTACCCTCACCCCCACATCACCCTACATCACCCACACCCCTACCCTCACCCCCACATCAGCCTCACCCCCACATCACCCTCACCCTACACCACCCACACCCCTACCCTCACCCCCACATCACCCTCACCCTACACCACCCACACCCCTACCCTCACCCCCACATCACCCTCACCCCCACATCACCCTCACCCTACACCACCCACACCCCTACCCTCACCCCCACATCACCCTCACACTACACCACCTACACCCCTACCCTCACCCCACATCACCCTCACCCTACACCACACACACCCCTACCCTCACCCCACATCACCCTCACCCTACACCACCAACACCCCTACCCTCACCCCCACATCACCCTCACCCTTCACCTCCCACACCCCTACCCTCACCCCCACATCACCCTCACCCCCACATCACCCTCACCCTACACCACCCACACCCCTACCCTCACCCCCACATCACCCTCACACTACACCACCCACACCCCTACCCTCACCCCCACATCACCCTCACACTACACCACCCACACCCCCACATCACCCTCACCCCCACATCACCCTCACCCTACACCACCCACACCCCTACTCTCACCCCCACATCAGCCTCACCCTTCACCACACACACCCCTACCCTCACCCCTGCATCACCCTCACCCTTCACCACCCACATTCCTACCCTCACCCCATCACATTCACCCTTCACCACCCACATCCCTACCCTCACCCCCACATCACATTCACCCTTCACCACCCACACCCCTACCTTCACCCCCACATCAGCCTCACCCCCACATCACCCTCACCCTACACCACTCGCAACCCTATCCCCAGACCACCCTCACCCTACACTACCCACCCCTCACCACCCCCAATGCCCCCCACCACCCCCCACCATCTGTGGAATAGTCATGTGTCTTGTCTTGTATCTTTCAGGACCTGCTGGAGATGGACGGGTCCATCTGGCGTCCCGCCCCCAGCCGGTGTCTCAAACGGAGCCCCCCTGTGAGCCAAGCAGCGATGGGAGCAGCTCAGGCACCAGCCCTCCACTCAAGACCCAGGAGACCCCAGAGCTTTTGTCAGAGAATGACATTGCTTTCCGTCACAGCTGTCTCCAACGCCCTCCACCATCCCAGAGACACTCAATTTGGGCATGTCAGTGGAGAGGCTCTTGAGACACTATCTGGTGCTCAGCTGCTCCGGTACAGCAGGTTGAGGTAGGAACTCCTGAGGGGGTGGACGATCAGGGGGCAGACTGATCCAAGGAACCAGCTGCCGTTGAGCCGGGTCTCGAGCTTCTGGAACAGATAGTCCCATCGATAGTGGAGATGCAGTCGCAGAGCCAGGGGCTACATGAGGGGTTGTCGGCGAGCATCCTGCATCTGCAGGTACAGTTGGAGGAGTCCAACTATGTGCAGCAGCAGGAGGTGGTACTGACCATGTGTGCATCCCAGGTCAACATCGCACGTGTGGCATCCACGGTGGAGGCATTGGGCCGACGGGTTTGGCTATGGATCAGCAGGTCGAAGGCCTGGGGCATTTTGTGTAGGCGCCGCCGAGGCCAAGGACAGGGCTGCTGCCTCATAGGGTGACCATGTCCCAGAGCCACCTGGAAATTGCAGCGATGCTCCTTTCCAGCGATGGCCTAGTCACAGTGAGCCGTGGCTGGGAACGTCGGTGGCATTGCCCAGGCATTGGCTGATGTGGTGCAGACACTAAGGGAGGTTGCCCAGTCCCGGAGGGAGATGGTGCAGTCACTGGCTGATGTGACACAACCCAGAAGGTGATGTGGCGCAATCCTAGAAGGAGGTGGTCCATTCCCTGTGCTCCATGGCAGCGAGCATGTGGACCCTGGTCAAAACCAGAGAGGGTCTCCAGGACTGGCAGCGTCTGGTGGCAGGGAATTCTCAGGGGATAGCTCCGCTCGTATCCCCGTCCCATGGAGTAGCCCAGGAGCTATCGGACACCCCGAGGGAGGAGGAGATGATGGGGCCCGTGCCGGCGACTCCCTCAGGAGAGGTGTCGAACACTGCAGCATCTTGTACCCCCCCCCCCCCCCCCCACCTCCTGTCCCTGATGTATCTGGTGGGCAGTGGGAAGAATGGGGTGGCACCACGCAACCCGGGACACCCGAGCAGCAGCCAGGCCTATCCAGGCCAGATCGCCCCAGAAGATGCCCACCAATGGGTACCCAGGTCACAGCGCAGGAATCACAGCCGGCCACCTCCACTCCTGCTGTAGCGTTTGGGCCCGTAAGGACAGAAAGTTGAACACCAGTTAGGTTGGCACGTGTGCAGGGCACAGTTTAGTTATAGGGACTAGGGTATAAATCTGGTAATATTTGTTCACATTAAAAACCAGTGCCACCATTACAACCTGCCTCGGTGCTCTGTCCGATGGGTGTGATGGGCGGGCTGCTCCGGGCTGGTGGGGAGGAATGGGCGGACCCTGTGTTTGGCCTAGGCTACACACCTACGTCCATCCCACCACCACCACCCCAGGGATTTGATAGCACCGTGTGATGGAATGGCCAGCTCGCATACAGGAATCACTCAGGTGGATGGTGGAAAGTGTTACCGTGGGCAGGGGTCAGACATCAACAAATGATGTGGAGCACCAGGGCTCATCGCAGTGCGGGTTGGATTTGCTTATTGTCTCGTGTACTGAGATACAATGAAAAGTATTTTATTGCGAGCAGCTCGAACAGATCATTTAGTACATGAAAAGAAAAGACATAATAGGGCAACACAAGGTACACAATGAAAATAATTAGACACCTGCATCGGGTGAAGCATACAGGGGTATAGTATTAATCAGATAAGTCCATAAGAGTCTCGGAGTTTAGGAGTCTGGTAACAGCGGGGAAGCTGTTTTTAAATCTGTCTGAGCACGTTCTCAGACTTCTGTATCTCCTGCCCAATGGAAGAAGTTGGAAGAGTGAGTAAGCCGGATGGGAGGGGTCTTTGATTATGCTGTTCACTTTCCCCAGTCAACGGGAGGTGTAGATAGAGTCAATGGATGGGAGTCAAGTTCGTGTGATGGAGTGGGCTGCGTTCACGACTCTCTGAAGTTTCTTGCGGTCCTGGGTGGAGCAGTTGCCATACCAGGCTGTGATGCAGCCCAATAGGATTCTTTCTATGGTGCATCTGTAAAAGTTGGTGAGAGATAGTGTGGGCATGCTGAATTTCCTTAGTTTCCTGAGGAAGCATAGGCACTGTTGTGCTTTCTTGGTGATAGCATCAACGTGGGTGGACCAGGACAGATTTTTGGTGTTGTGCACCCCTAGGAATTTGAAACTGCTAACCATCTCCACCTCGGCTCCGTTGATGCTGACATGGGTGTGTACAGTACTTTGCTTCCTGAAGTCAATGACCAGCTCTTTAGTTTTGTTGGCATTGAGGGAGAGATTGTTGTCGCTACACCACTCCACTAGATTCTCTATCTCCCTCCTGTATTCTGACTCGTCGTTGTTTGAGATCCGACCCACTATGGTCGTGTCGTCAGCAAACTACAGGTGCTGGAATGTGGCGACTCGGGGCTTTTCACAGTAACTTCATTGAAGCCAGCTAGCGATTCCAAAAAAAAACTTGCAGATGGAGTTGGAATCAAATTTTGCCACGCAGTCATGTGTATATAGGGAGTATAGTAGGGGGCTAAGTACGCAGCCTTGCGGGGCCCTGGTATTGACAACTATCATGGAGGAGGTGCTGTTTTTTATTCTTACTAATTGTGGTCTGTGGGCCAGAAAATCGAGGATCCAGTTGCAGAGTGAGGAGCAAAGTCCTAGGCTTTGAAGCTTTGATATGAGCTTGGCTGGGATTATGGTTTTGAAGGCAGAGCTGCAGTCAATAAATAGGAGTCTGATGTAGGAGTCCTTGTTGTCGAGATGCTTCAGGGATGAGTGGGTGCCAGGTAGATGGCACCTGCTGTGTACTGGTTGTGTACTGTGTACTGGTGTACTTCTGCCGGAGATACTGCTCGGCTTCGCTTTGTAGCCCATTATGTTGTTTAGGCTTTGACACAACTGATGAGAGTGTGTAACGCTAGTCTGTGACTCTAGCTTGGTCTGATATTCTCTCTTGGCATCTCGGATGGCTTTGCGGAGGTCCTACCTGGATTTCTTGTGGCGATCAGGTCGCCTGACTTGAAAGCCTCAAACCTGTCCTTCAGTAGGGAGTCAATTTCGCGATTGAGCCATGATTCCGGTTGGAGAACGTAAGTACTACTTTCTCTGGCATGCAGTCGTCCACACATTTGCCGATGAAGTCTGTGATGGTGGTGGCATACTCATTTAGGTTGATTGCTGAGTTCTTAAATATGGACCAGTCCACTGTCTCTAAGCAGTCATGTAGGAGCTCTTCTGTTTCCTCGGACCAGCACTGCATGACCTTCTTAGCTGGATTCTCCCGCTTAAGTTTCTGCTTGTATGCCGGAAGAACAAAAGGACAAAGAAAAGTGCAGCACAGGAACAGGCCCTTCAGCCCTCCAAGCCTGTGCCGACCATGCTGCCTGTCTAAACTGAAATCTTCTGCACTTCCGGGGTCCATATCCCTCTATTCCCACCCTATTCATGTATTTGTCAAGATGCTCCTTAAACGTCAGCATTGTCCCTGCTTCCACCACCTCCTCTGGCAGCAAGTTCCAGGCACCCACTACCCTCTGTGTAAAAAACTTACCTCGTACATCTCCTCTAAACCTTGCCCCTTGCACCTGAAACCTATGCCCCCTAGTAATTGACCCCTCTACCCTGGGAAAAAGTCTCTGACTATCCACTCTGTCTATGCCCCTCATAATTTTGTAGACCTCTATCAGGTCGCTCCTCAACCTCCTTCGTTCCAGTGAGAACAAACCAAGTTTACTCAACCTCTCATCATAGCTAATGCCCTCCATTCCAGGCAACATCCTGGTAAATCTCTTCTGCACCCTCTCTAAAGCCTCCACTCCTTCCGGTAAAAGTGTGACGACCACAATTGAACACTATACTCCAATTGTGGCCGAACTATGGTTCTATACAGCTGCAACATGACTTTTTTTTTTAAACAAACAATTTTATTGAGGTATTTTAGGCATATAGAAAAAGTGACATTGTACAGTACAAAAAAAAAGAAGTCAAGACACAAATTACAAATTAAACATAGTGCAAACCACGGCTCTGTTCACGCACAGACCTGCCTCAATATCCCCTACTCTACTCTACTCTACCCTTGCCCCCCCCCACCCCCACCCCCCCCCCCCCCCCCCCACCCCCCCCCCCCACCCCCCCACCGCAATACTCCTCTGCGAAGAAGTCAATAAATGGCTGCCACCTTCGGGCGAACCCTAGTAGAGAACCTCTCAAGGCGAACTTGACTTTCTCTAGGCCAAGAAAGCTCGTCATGTCCGATAGCCATACCTCAGCCCTCGGGGGCTTTGAGTCCCTCCATGCTAACAGCATTCATCGCCGGGATACCAGGGAAGCGAAGGCCAGAAAGTCGGCCTCTCTCTCTTCCTGGACTCCCGGGACCTCTGAAACCCCAAAGATTGCCACCTCCGGGCTCATTACCACCCCAGTTTTCAACACTCGGAACATGACATCTGCGAATCCGTGCCAATACCCTCTGAGTTTAGGGCACGACCAGAACATGTGTACATGATTAGCCGGCCCTCCGGCGCATCTAGCACACGTCTTCCAGCCTGAAGAATCTGCTCATCTGGGCTACCATCATGTGGGCCCGGTGCACAACCTTAAACTGGATCAGGCTGAGCCTGGCGCATGTTGCGGCCGTGTTTACTCTGCTCAGGGCTTCTGCTCAGACACCGTCCTCCATCTTCCCCCCCGAGCTCTTCTTCCCACTTAAGCTTCAGGTCTTCGGTCTGCGTATCCTCAGTTCCCATTTGTTCCTTGTAGACGTCTGAAAAGCTACCCTCTCCCACCTCTCCCCTAGATACTCCCCTGCCCTGCCTCCCCTTCGGCGGGAGACGTGGTAAGGACGGCACCAGTCTGTGTACAAAATCCCTCACCTGCAAGTATCTAAAGTCGTTCCCTCTCGCCAGCCCAAACTTCTCCTCCAGCGCCCTCATGCTCGGAAAGCTCCCTTCCAGGAACAGATCCCCCATCCTCGCCCTCCTCCATAGTTGATACCCCAGGCCATGTTCCCTGGGGCAAATCGATGCTTGCCGCAGATTGGGGTCCACACCGATGCTCTTACCTCCCCTACATGCCTCCTCCACTGGCCCCAGATCCAAAGAGCCGCCACCACTATCGGGCTGGTGGAGTACCGTGCCGGCAGAAGCGGCAGAGGCGCCGTGACCAGGGCTGCTAAGCTAGTGCCCCTGCACGAAGCAGCCTCCATCCGCTCCCAAACCGACCCCGCACCCACCATCCATTTCCTTATCATCACTATGTTGGCCGCCCAGTAATAGTTGCTGAAGTTCGGCAACGCCAGCCCCCCTTCTCCTCTGCTCCTTTCAAGCTTCACCCTCCTCACCCCCGGGGACTTCCCTGCCCATACAAATCCCAGAATAATTTTATTCAACCTCTGAAAGAAGGACCGCAGGATAAAGATGGGGAGACACTGAAAAACAAACAAAAACCACGGGAGAATCGTCATCTTAACAGTCTGCACCCTCCCCGCCAATTAAATGAAATGAAAATCGCTTATTGTCATGAGTAGGCTTCAATGAAGTTACTGTGAAAAGCCCCTAGTCACCACATTCTGGCGCCTGTTCGGGGAGGCTGGTACGGGAATTGAACCATGCTGCTGGCCTGCCTTGGTCTGCTTTAATAGCCAACGATTTAGTCCAGTGTGCTAAACCAGCCCCTTGACAGCAGGAGCGCATCCCACCTCCGGACCTCCTCCCTCACTTGCTCTACCAGTCGGGACAGGTTGAGCTAATGCAACTTGCCCCACTCCAGTGTCACCTGAATCCCCAAATATCAGAAACTCTCCCCCACTAGCCTGAACGGCAATCCCTTCAGCCTACTCTCCTGCCTCCTCGCCTGAATTACAAACAACTCGCTCTTAGCCATGTTCAGTTTGTATCCGGAGAACCGGCCAAATTCCCTCAGGGTTGGCATAATACCGTCCATCCCCACCATTGGGTCCGGTACATATAACAGCAGATCGTCTGCGGTTAACGAGACTCAATGTTTCACTCCCCCCGGACCAGCCCCCAGGAGCTCTCAGTGCAATTGCCAGCGGCTCTATGGCCAGCGCAAACAGCAGTGGGGAGAGAGGGCAGCCCTGTCTTGTCCCACAGTGCAGTCTAATGTAGTCCAATGTCGGCCTGTTCGTCCTTACACTCACCTCCGGGGCCTGATATAATAGCCTAACCCAGTCGATGAACCCCGCCCCAAACCCGAACCATCCTAGTACCTCCCACAGGTAATCCCACGTGACCTGGTCCGCATCCATGGCTACCACTATCTCTACCTCCCTATTCTCCGGGGGCATCATAATCACGTTGAGCAGCCTTATTATGTTGGCCACCAGCTGCCTCCCCTTTACAAATCCGGTTTGGTCCTCCACAATTACATCCGGTACAGTCCTCAATTCTGGTCGCCAAAATCTTGGCCAGTAACTTGGCGTCTACGTTGATCAAGGAGATCGGCCTGTATGACCCTCAGGCCCCCGGGTCCTTATCCCGTTTCAGAATGAACGAGATGGTGGCCTGCGACATCGTCGGGGATAAACTCCCTCTGTCTCTTGTCTCGTTAAAGACCCTGACCAACACCGGCCCCACTATCCCAGCAAATCTTTTATAAAACCTCACCGAATACCTGTCCAGCTCCGGGGCTTTACCCGACTGCATGACCATCAGGCCCCCCAATACCTCTTTGATCCTGACCAGGGCCCCCAGTCCATCCACCAACCCCCTCCCCACTCTTGGGAAGGTCAGTCCATCCAGGAATCGCCTCATCCACCCCGATCCCCCGGATGGTTCCGAAGTGTACAGCTTCCTATAAAAGTCCCTAAAGACCTTGTTCAGCCCTGCTGGATCACCCACTAGATTACCTTCCCCATCCACTACCCTCCCTATTTCCCTAGCCGCTTCCCTCTTCCTCAGTTGCTGCGCAAGCATTCTACTGGCCTTCTCCCCATGCTCATAAATCGCACCTTTTACCTTTCTAAGCTGCTATACAGCCTTGCCTGTAGTCAGCACCCTAAATTCGGCCTTCAGCCTCTGTCGTTTCCTGAGTAACTCTGGCCTCGGGGATTCCGCGTAACTCCTGTCCGTCCATAGAATTTCCTTAATCAGTCGGTCCGTCTCTGCCCTATCCGTCCTGTCCCTGTACGCCCGGATTGATATCAGCTCCCCTCTCACCACTGCCTTCAGTGCCTCCCAGAGCATCACTGCCGAGACTTCTCCAGTATCGTTCACCTGCAGGTAATTCTGCATGCATTTCCTCAGCCTCTCACACACCACCTCGTCCGCGAGTAGTCCAACTTCCATCCTCCACGGTGGGCGCTGAAAGCTGTCCTTACAAAACTGCATGGTCCGATATGGCAATTGCCGAGTATTCTGCCCCCACAATTCCGGCCAGCAGGTCCCTACTCACAACAAAGTAGTCAATTCGGGAATACACCTTGCGGACGTGGGAGTAATAAGAGAACTCCCTCGCCATAGGCCGGATAAATCTCCACAGATCTGCTCCATGAACCCTCTCAGTTCCTTTGCCATCGCTGGCAACCTGCCCGTTCTTGAACATGACCGGTCCAGGCTCGGGTCCAGGACTGTATTAAAGTCCCCGCCCATGATCAGTTTACGTGAGTTCAAGTCGGGGATCTTCCCTAGCATCCTCCTAATAAAATCCACATCGTCCCAATTAGGGGCATACACACTGACCAGGACTACTCTCACCCCTTCGAGCTTACCGCTCACCATAATGAACCTGCCACCCCCATCCACGGCTGCGCCCTCTGCTTCAAATTGTACCCTTTTATTAATCAGGATCGCAATCCTCCTCGTCTTAGAATCAAGCCCTGAATGAAAGACCTGACTGACCCAGCCCTTCCTTAACCTAACCTGGTCTGCCACTTTCAGGTCTGTCTCCTGCAGCATGACTATGTCCGCCTTCAGAACCCGCAGATGCGTAAACATATGCGCCCTCTTCACTGGACCGTTTAGCCCTCTAACATTCCAGGTGATCAGCCTGGTTGGGGGGCACTTCGCCCCCCCCTCCCCTTTGCCAATCAGCCATCCCCTTTCCTTGGCCAGCCTCCCAGCCATGTGTTGTGCTTCCTCTGGCCTGCCTCCTGGCCGGCTCCACCCATGACCACCTCACTGTTACCATGCCAGTTTCCATCCCCGCCAGCAGAACAATTCCGCGCCCCCCCCCCCCCCCCCCTCCAGCAACACCATCCTATCACCTAACCCCTGCTCTAATCTAACTATATGGACACCCCCCACCTCGGCTCCCGCTGACTAGCTGGACTCAGCTAGCCTGGGGCTCCCAGCCTCGGCACCAGCCCGTCTCCCACCCATTGTTCCCAGTCACCACTCCCCCCCCCTGACCCCTCCACACCACTTCCCCAGATCAGCCCTACTTAAGAAAACACTCTCTACAAGTCATAAACAACCCCCACTATAGCAAAATTCAAGTTAAACAAGAAAAAAAAGAGATAAGAAATAACAGGCACTCTTCAGTCCCACCCATACAGACACAGAAAAAAATTGCACAAAGTTCCCCTGAAGCATCTATTTTAACCCAACCCTTTTAACTGTTTTCTTTATGAATTCCCCCCCAGCCAAACTGCAACTAAGCAAAGAGCCCAAACAAAAACATTCAGGAAAACCACGCAAAATACACGCATAAACAAGAAAAAAAGATACATCCCAAAACAGGAGAGACACCACATACACTTAAAAGCTCTGACATGAGTCCAAACATCCTCAGCTCAGGGCCAGCCCTTGATTCTTAACAAAGTCCATCGCCTCTTCGGGTTCCTCAAAATAGTGGTGCTGAACCTCATACGTAACCCACAGTTGCGCCGGAAAAAGCAGCCCGAATTTCACCTTGTTTTTATACAGTATCTCCTTCACCTGCCTGTAGCCTCCCCTCCTCCTGGCCACCTCCGCGCTCAAATGTTGGCGCACACGCAGGGAGGTATTGTCCTCAATACAGATCTGTGTGCTCTTTGCTCATTGTAGCACCCGGTCCTTGTCCAGATACCTGTGAAAGCGTACCACCATCCCTCGTGGGGGACCCCCTCGTCGCAGCTGCCTCACCTGCACTCTGTGTGCCCTGTCCACCACCGGCAGGCACGGGAACACCTCATTCCCCAGGACCTTCTGAAACATACCCTCCACATATGTGGCAGCATCTCGCCCCTCTGCCCCCTCCGGGTGGCCCACGATTCTCACGTTCTGCCGGCGAGATCTGTTGTCCAGGTCCTCCAGCCTTTCCAGAAGCACTTTTTGCTGGTCCCTCAGCTTCCAAATGTCCACAACCACCAGTGTTTGAAAGTCAGCCTGATCCTCCACTGACTTCTCCAACTGCTGGACCCTCTCAGCCTGATCATCCAGCCTTTTTCCCATCCAATCAATCGACTTTTGAAGCGGGTCAGAACAAGAACAGCAAAGGTCCCAGCACTGATCCCTGCGGAACACCACTAGTCACAGCGCTCCAATCAGAAAAGCACCCTTCCATTGCTACTCTCTGCCTTCTATGATCTAGCCAATTCTGTATCCACCTTGCCAGTTCACCCCTGATCCCGTGTGACTTCACCTTTTGTACCAGTCTGCCATGAGGGACCTTGTCAAAGGCCTTACTGAAGTCCATATAGACAGCATCCACTGCCCTACCTGCATCAATCATCTTTGTGACCTCCTCGAAAAACTCTATCAAGTTATTCAGACACAACCTCCCCTTCATAAAACAATGCTGCCTCTCACTAATACGACCACTTGCTTCCAAATGGGAGTAGATCCTGTCTCGAAGAATTCTCTCCAGTAATTTCCCTACCACTGTCGTAAGGCTCACCGGCCTGTAGTTCCCTGGGTTACCCTTGCTATCCTTCTTAAACAAAGGAACAACATTGGCTATTCTCCAGTCCTCCGGGACATCACCTGAAGACAGTGAGGATCCAAAGATTTCTGTCAAGGCCTCAGCAATTTCCTCTCTTGCCTCCTTCAGTATTCTGGGGTATATCCCATCAGGCCCTGAGGACTTATCCACCTTAATATTTTTCAAGACGCCCGACACCTCGTCTTTTTGGATCTTAATGTGACCCAAGCTATCTACACACCCTTCTCCAGAATCAACATCCACCAATTCCTTCTCTTTGGTGAATATCATAGAACATACAGTGCAGAAGGAGGCCATTCGGCCCAGCGAGTCTGCATCAACCGACTTAAGCCCTCACTTCCACCCTATCCCCCCCCGTAACCCAATAACCCCTCCTAACCTTTTTTGGTCACTAAGGGCGATTTATCATGGTCAATCCACCTACCCTGCACGTCTTTGGACTGTGGGAGGAAACCGGAGCACCCGGAGGAAACCCACGCAGACACGGGGAGAACGTGCAGACTCTGCACAGTGACCCAGCGGGGAATCAAACCTGGGACCCTGGCGCTGTGAAGTCACAGCGTTATCCACTTGTGCTATCGTGCTGCCCAAATACTGATGCAAAGTATTCATTTAGTACCTCGCCCATTTCCTCCGGCTCCACACATAGATTCTCTTGCCTGTCCTTCAGCGGGCCAACCCTTTCCCTGGCTACCTTCTTGCTTTTTACGTACGTGTAAAAAGCCTTGGGATTTTCCTTAATCCTATTTGCCAATGACTTTTCGTGACCCCTTTTAGACCTCCTGACTCCTTGCTTAAGTTCCTTCCTACTTTCCTTATATTCCACACTAGCTTCGTCTGTTCCCAGCCTTCTAGCCCTGACAAATGCCTCCTTTTTCTTTTTGATGAGGCCTACAATATCTCTCATTATCCAAGGTTCCCGAAATTTGCCGTATTTATCCTTCTTCCTCACAGGAATATGCCGTTCCTGAATTCCTTTCAACTGACATTTGAAAGCCTCCTACATGTCAGATGTTGATTTACCCTCAAACATCCACCCCCAATGTAGGTTCTTCAGTTCCCACCTAATATTGATATAATTAGCCTTCCCCAATTTAGCACATTCACCCCAGGACCACTCTTATCCTGGTCCACCAGCACTTTAAAGCTTACTGAATTGTGGTCACTGTTACCGAAGTGCTCCCCTACTGAAACTTCTACCACATGGCCGGGCTCATTTCCCAATATCAGGTCCAGTACAGCCCCTTCCCTAGTTTGACTATCTACATATTGTTTAAAGAAGCCCTCCTGGATGCTCCTTACAAACTCTGCCCCGTCCAAGCCCCTGGCACTAAGTGAGTCTCAGTCAATATTGAGGAAGTTGAAGTCTCCCATCACAACAACCCTGTTGCTTTTACTCCTTTCCAAAATCTGTCTACCTATCTGCTCCTCTTTCTCGCGCTGACTGTTGGAAGGCCTGTAGTAAACCCCCAACATTGTGACTGCACCCTTCTTATTCCTGATCTCTACCCATATAGCCTTGCTGCCCTCTGAGGTGTCCTCCTGCGGTACAGCTGTGATATTCTCCCTAACCAGTAGCGCAACTCCGCCATCCCTTTTACATTCCCCTCTATCCCGCCTGAAACATCTAAATCCTGGAATGTTTAGCTGCCAATCCTGTCCTTCCCTCAACCAGGTCTCTGTAATGGCAACAACATCATAGTTCCAAGTACTAATCCAAGCTCTAAGTTCATCTGCTTTACCTGTTATACTTCTTGCATTAAAAGATATGCACTTCAGGCCACCATTCCCGTTGTTTTCAGCAACATCTCCCTGTCTGCTCTTCCTCAGAGCCATAGTGGCCCTATTTCCTAGTTCGCCCTCAATTTTTTCACCTTCTGACCTATGGCTCCGGTACCCACCCCCCTGCCATACTAGTTTAAACCCTCCCGTGTGACACTAGAAAACCTCACGGCCAGGATATTTATGCCTCTCCAATTCAGATGCAACCTGTCCTTCTTGTACAGGTCACACCTGCCCTGGAAGAGCTCCTAATGGTCCAGACAAAAATCTTTGGATCCTCACTGTCTTCAGGTGATGTCCTGGAGGACTGGAAAATAGCCAATGTTGTTCCTTTGTTTAAGAAGGGTAGCAAGGATAATCCAGGGAACTACAGGTCGATGAGCCTTACGTCAGTGGTAGGGAAATTACTGGGGAGAATTCTTCGAGAGAAGATCTACTCCCATTTGGAAGAAAATGGACGTATTAGTGAGAGGCAGCATGGTTTTGTGAAGGGAAGGTCGTGTCTCACTAACTTGATAGAGTTTTTCGAAGAGGTCACAAAGATGATTGATGCAGGTGGGGCAGTGGATGTTGTCTATTTGGACTTCAGTAAGGCCTTTGACAAGGTCCCTCATGGTAGACTGGTACAAAATGTGAAGTCACACAGGATCAGGGGTAAGGTGGCAAGGTGGATACAGAACTGGCTAGGTTATAGAAGGCAGAGAGTAGCAATGGAAGGGTGCTTTTCTAATTGGAGGGCTGTGACTAGTGGTGTTCCGCAGGGATCAGTGCTGGGATCTTTGCTGTTTGTAGTATATATAAATGATTTGGCAGAAAATGTAACTGGTCTGATTAGTAAGTTTGCAGACGACACAAAGGTGGGTGGAATTGCGGATAGCGATGAGGACTATCAGAGGATACAGCAGGATTTAGATCATTTGGAGACTTGGGCGGAGTGATGGCAGATGGAGTTTAATCCGGACAAATGTGAGGTAATGCATTTTGGAAGTTCTAATGCAGGTAGGGAATATACAGTGAATGGTAGAACCCTAAAGAGTATTGAAAGGCAGAGAGATCTAGGTGTACAGGTCCACAGGCCACTGAAAGGGGCAACACAGATGGAGAAGGTAGTCAAGAAGGCATATGGCATGCTTGCCTTCATTGGCCGGGGCATTGAATATAAGAATTAGCAAGTCATGTTGCAGCTGTATATAACCATAGTTACGCCACACTTGGAGTATAGTGTTCAATTCTGGTCGCCACATTACCAGAAGGATGTGGAGGCTTTAGCGAGGGTGCAGAAGAGATTTACCAGGATGTTGCCTGGTATGGAGGGCATTAGCTATGAGGAGTGGTTGAATAAACTCAGATTGTTCTCACTGGAACGACGGAGGTTGAGGGGCGACCTGATAGAGGTCTACAAAATTATGAGGGGCATAGACAGAGTGGATCGTCAGAGGCTTTTCTCCAGGGTAGAGGGGTCAATTACTACGGGGCATATCTTTAAGGTGCGAGGGGCAAGGTTTAGAGTAGATGTACGAGGCAAGTTTTTTTACACAGGGTAGTGGGTGCGTGGAACTCGCTGCCGGAGGAGGTGGTGGAAGCAGGGATGATAGTGACGTGTAAGTGGCATCTTGACAAATACATGATAGGATGGGAATAGAGAGATATGGACCTAGGAAGTATAGAAGATTGTAGTTTAGTCAGGCAGCATGGTTGGTACGGGCTTGGAGGGCCGAAGGGCCTGTTCCTGTGCTGTACTTTTCTTTTTTCTCTATGTTCTCTTTGTTATAACTGAAACCTTCCCTCCTACACCAGTTGTTTAGCTGCTCCATCTTCCTATTTCTAGCCTCACTGGCACATGGCACAGTAATCCCGAGATTACAACCCAAGAGGTCCTGTCCTTTAACTTTCTGCCTAGCTCCCTGAACTCCTGCTGCAGGACCTCATACCCCTTCCTGCCTATGTCATTAGTACCAATATGTACCAAGACCGCTGCCTGTTTGCCCTCCCCCTTCAGGATGCCCGCTACCGGTAATGAGACATCCTGGGCCCTGGAACCAGGGAGGCAACATACCATCCTGGAGTCTCTTTCACGTCCACAGAAGCACCTATCTGTGCCCCTGACTATAGAGTCCCCTATGACTATTGCTCTTCTGCGCTTTGACCCTCCCTGCTGAACATCAGAGCCAGCCGTGGTGCCACTGCTCTGGCTGCTGCTGTTTTCCCTGATAGGCTTTCCCCCCAACAGTATGCAATGGAGTATACCTGTTTGAGAGGGGGACAACCACAGGGGATTCCTGCACTGACTGCCTGCCCCTTCTGGTGGTCACCCCTCTCTCTGTCTGCACCTTGGGTGTGACCATATTTATATAACTGCTATCAATGACGCTTTCCGCCACCTGTATGTTCTTAAGTGCATCCAACTGCTGCTCCATCCGAACCATGCGGTCTGTGAGGAGCTCCAGTTGGGTGCACCTTCGGCAGATGAAGCCATCTGGGACGCTGGAAGCATCCCGGCCCTGCCACATCTCACAGTCAGAACACTGCACCCCTCTAATTGACATTGCGTTAATTAATTAGTTAATTAAATTAAAAAATAAGTTTAAAAAAGTTACTGTAGACCATATGTTTCCTAGCACTTGATTTCTACTATAAATGTAAATGCTAAACACAGTAGTCTCCGGTCTCTGGCTTAGATACCCCTTTAATTATGATTAAGTAATTAATTATGTTTAATTAGTTTAATAATGTTTAATTTTTAAATTTCCTGCCGATTCCCTACCAGCCAATCAGGTCACAGCTTTCCTGTGACGTCACTTTTCAATCCCCCCAGTCGGATCACTCAGAATAGCAGACTATCTATCACCTGTTCCCAAGCTTCTCCCTGGCTCCCTCTTTCTCTCCCGCTCCCGAAAATGAAGAACTCTGGAACCTGGGGGTAAGATTTTATATCACCTACCTTCCCAGGGTGTTCCCTCGTTTTCTCCCTGCACTCTGGATCTCTCCCTGCAGATTACCAGTTACAAAGCCAAACGAAGGAAACAGGCAAAAAGGGAAAGAAGAAGCACCGTCTTATGGTCTGATTTCCCAAAGTGCAGTCTGGGATGGAACGGTAGGCAACCTTGATTTTTGAGTAGCAGTGGTCAAGGGTGGTATCGCTCCTGGTGAGACAGGAGATGTGCTGGTGGAATTTTGGCAGCATACTCTTGAGGTTGGCCTTGTTGAAATCCCTGCCCACGATGAACAAAGCCTCCAGGTGTTTTATTTCATTGTTGTTTCTAACTGTCTACAGTTCATCCAGTGCCTTCTTCACTTCTGCCTGGGGTGCGATGTAGACCTCTGTGATAATGGCTGAAGTGAACTCACGTGGAAGGTAGTATGGGTGGCAGTCCACAGTCAGGTATTCCAGATCCAGGGAGCAATAAGTCGCCAGGGTTATCATGATCCTCCATCCCATGGACCAGACCCACTGTTACTGCCAGCCCAGTGCCCCATAGTGCGGTAGGTATGTATCACGGAGGGAGTTGCAGGTGGGGAGAGTGAGAGGGTGTGGGTGTGGGATGCGATGTCCATGCCCCTGGCCAGCCCCCCAGTCGGTGAACCTGGAAGCGATCAGAGCGTCCCGTGCACGCTGACCATGGTGCACATGTCATGTGGCTTCCCGTGCCTGCCTGGGCCCCATGTCCTGCCCATCCTCACCATCCCCTGCACCCTCCTCATAGGAAAAGGCCTGGTGCTCGTCCTCCTCCTCCTCCAGCACATCGCCCCTCTGCTGTGCAATGCTGTGGTGAACGCAGCAGGCCGCCATGATGTGGCTGACCCTCTCAGCATCATACTGGAGGCCACTCAACCAATCCCTGTAAAACATAAAATGGCTACAGGCAGCCAGCTTTGTTGTGGGTGGGCTGAGGGCTCCTAAATGACTTTTTAAGATGGTGAGGGGAGGGAGCAGAGTCGGTGCGGGGTCGTGGGAGATGTGGGAAGAGGCATGAATAGTAAGGGCAGGAAATTCAGAATCCTGTAAAATCCAGCCCTATATCACCCAGGGATAATAAACACTATCACAATCCCCTGTCAAATTCCTAGGGGTGCACATCACCAAAAATCTATCCTGGTCCACTCACGTCGACGCTATCACCAAGAAAGCACAACAGCGCCTATACTTCCTCAGGAAACTAAGGAAATTTGGCATGTCCACATTAACCCTTACCAACTTTTACAGATGCACCATAGAAAGCATCCTATCGGGCTGCATCACAGCCTGGTATGGCAACTGCTTGGCCCAGGACCGCAAGGAACTTCAGAGAGTCGTGAATACCGCCCAGTCCATCACACGAACCTGCCTCCCATCCATTGATTCCATCTACACCTCCCGCTGCCGGAGGAAAGCGGGCAGCATAATCAAGGATCCCTCCCACCGGCTTACTCACTTTTCCAACTTCTTCCATCGGGCAGGAGATTCAGAAGTCTGAAAACACGCGCGAACAGACTCAAAAACAGCTTCTTCCCCAATATTACCAGACTCCTAAATGACCCTCTTATTGACTGACCTCATTAACACTACACCCATGTCTGCTTCAACCGATGCCAATGCTTATGTAGTTACATTGTATATCTTGTGTTGCCCTATTATGTATTCTCATGTATTTTCTTGAATTGTTTAATTCCCTTTTCTTCCATGTACTGAATGATCTGTTGAGCTGCTTGCAGAAAAATACTTTTCACTGTACCTCGGTACACGTGACAATAAACAAATCCAATCCAATCCAATATATACTACAACTCACTCTGTAATGTGCACTTCATCACACATTCCATAATATACAATGTATCACGTCCTGTAATATGCATTGTATCCCACGCACTGCAATATACACTGCATTAAGTAACATACATGGTATCACACATTCTATACCATAGACCATAGGAAAGACTCTATTGTAAACTGCTTCACATCCCCGTACCAGCCTCCCTGAATAGGCACCGGAATGTGGTGACTACTTTTCACAGTAACTTAATTTGAAGCCTACTTGTGACAATAAGCGATTTTCATTTTTTTTTACATCCCCTGTAATACTCACTATATTTCACATTGCAATATAAACTATCACACCCCCTGTAATATACACTGTATCTGCCTCCCTCTGACGCTGTAATCTATGTTGCGTCACACACCATGGGCGGAAACGTATGGTTTTCTTCAAAGCCTCAGTCTGAAAACCGGTGTGTCGCTCTCCAGTTGCACAGACCAGCTTTCGCTCCAGAACCTGAGCCTCTGAATACAGAAAATGATTGGGCGGAGTGATGCAGTATAGTAGGTCAGGGCCTGATGGAGTCAGCAAGGCCGGCTCCACATACTCACTTCATCTTACTCCACACAGATCTAGGTGCCATCTTTAAAGGATTCCCCCAATCAGCACTGAAGTGGAAATGCCCCCCCCCCCCCACCATGGAGTTATCAGGGGCTCACCCCCTCCTCCACATAATCATCAGGGGCTCCACTCTCTCTGTGAAATCATTGGGGGCACCCCCCCCACCATTCCCTGGTGCAATCAGCAGAGGTTCCCCAAGTATGGCATACCACCCCACTTGCTGCCCCCCCTCCCCATCCCTGCAAGAACCTCCTCACATGCCCGGTCCCCCGCCGTGATCCCACACTCACTCCCCCCCCCGCCACCAAACCACACATAACAGAAATCCCTCCCATGGGGCTCCCACGAGAGCTTGGCCCGGGTATTTCCCTATGGCACTGCCGCTCTGAACAGGTTGCCACTGCCAACGGGACAGTGCCAAACCATGCCGGGGGCAGTGCGAGATCATGACCCTTCCCTCCGGGGACTATACTAACCTTTGAGCCCCCGGATGGATACCCTGGACTGAGTCTCCTTTTTAAAAGGTGTTGCAAACCTGGCTGATATGATGTTACGCAGGCAAGGTTTGAATATTGAGTGAGCGGAGAATTAGGTGGTGGGGGGCAATCATATTAAAACTTATTTAAATACATTAAAATTAGGTTCTTGCCCTTTGTTGGGGTAAACCTTGTGACATCGCCGGCGATGGGCGCGGGAATTGGGAAACACAATCTTGCTAGACAGAATCTTGTTTGCGGATGTTTCCACCCGCATCGTTATTCTCACTGGCAGTGAACATTGGCTGAAACTCACTCCACCTGAGTATACACCACACACCCTGTAATATACACTGTATCACACCCTGAAATATACACTGTATCGCACCCTGTAACATACACTGTATCACCCCCTGTATTATACACTGTATCACACCCTGTAATACACACTGTATCACACCCTGAAATATACACTGTATCACACCCTGTAATATACACTGTATCACCCCCTGTATTATACACTGTATCGCACACTGTAATATACACTGTATCACACCCTGTAATATACACTGTATCACACCCTGTAATATACACTGTATCACACCCTGTAATACACACTGTATCGCACACTGTAATATACACTGTATCACACACTGTATTATACACTGCATCGCACACTGTAATATACACTGTATCACACCCTGTAATATACACTGTATCACACACTGTATTATACACTGTATCGCACACTGTAATATACACTGTATCACACCCTGTAATATACACTGTATCACACACTGTATTATACACTGCATCGCACACTGTAATATACACTGTATCACACCCTGTAATATACACTGTATCACACACTGTATTATACACTGCATCGCACACTGTTATATACACTGTATCACCCCCTGTATTATACACTGTATCACACCCTGTAATACACACTGTATCACACCCTGAAATATACACTGTATCACACCCTGTAATATACACTGTATCACCCCCTGTATTATACACTGTATCGCACACTGTAATATACACTGTATCACACCCTGTAATATACACTGTATCACACACTGTATTATACACTGCATCGCACACTGTTATATACACTGTATCACATCCTATAATATACACTGTATCACACCTTGTAATACACACTGTATCGCACACAGTAATATACACTGTATCACACCCTGTAATATACACTGTATCGCAAAGTGTAATATACACTGTATCATACCCTATAATATACACTGTATCGCACACTGTATTATACACTGTATCGCATCCTGTAATATGCACTGTATCACACCCTGTAATATACACTGTATCACACCTTGTAATACACACTGTATCGCACACTGTAATATACACTGTATCACACCCTGTAATAAACACTGTATCGCACACTGTAATATGCACTGTATCACACACTAATATACACTGTATCGCACACTGTAATATACATTGTATCACATCATGTAATGTACACTATCACACACTGTAATCTACACTATCTCACACTGTAATATACACTATATATCACACTGTGTAATATACACTATATCGCACACTGTAATATACACTGTATCGCACGCTGTAATATACACTGTATCACACCCTATATTATACACTATATCGCACCCTGTAATATACACTGTATCGCACACTGTATTGTACACTGTATCGCATACTGTATTATACACTGTATCACGCACTGTAATGTACACTGTATCACACCCTGTAATATCACTGTATCGCACACTGTATTATACACTGTATCGCGCACTGTAATATAGACTGTATCACATCCTGTAATATACACTGTATCACACCCTGTAATACACACTGTATCGCACCCTGTAAGATATACTGTATTGCACCCTGTAATATACACTGTATTGCACACTATTATACACTGTATCGCACACTATTATACACTGTATCGCACACTGTAATACACACTGTATCGCACCCCGTAATATACACTGTATCGCACACTGTAATATGCACTGTATCACACCCTGTAATATACACTGTATCACACACTTAGAATTAGAACAGTACAGCACAGAACAGGCCCTTCGGCCCTCGATGTTGTGCTGAGCAATGATCACCCTACTCAAGCCCATGTATCCACCCTATACCAGTAACCCAACAACCCCCATTAACCTTATTTTTTAGGACACTAAGGGCAATTTAGCCAGGCCAATCCACCTAACCCGCACATCTTTGGACTGTGGGAGGAAACCGGAGCACCCGGAGGAAACCCACGCACACACGGGGAGGACGTGCAGACTCCGCACAGACAGTGACCCAGCCGGGAATCGAACCTGGGACCCTGGAGCTGTGAAGCATTGATGCTAACCACCATGCTACCGTGCTGCCCCTGATTATACTGTATTATACACTGCATCGCACACTGTAATATACACTGTATCACATCCTATAATATACACTGTATCATACCTTGTAATACATACTGTATCACACACTGTAATATACACTGTATCACACCCTGTAATAGACACTGTATCGCACACTGTAATATGCACTGTATCACACACTAATATACACTGTATCGCACACTGTAATATACACTGTATCACATCATGTAATATACACTATCACACACTGTAATATACACTATCTCACACTGTAATATACACTATATCTCACACTGTGTAATATACACTATATCGCACACTGTAATATACACTGTATCCCACGCTGTAATACACACTGTATCGCACACTGTAATACACACTGTATCACACCCTGTAAGACACACTGTATCGCACCCTGCAATATACAATGTCTCACACTGTATTATACACTGTATCGCACACTGTAATATACACTGTTTCACACCCTGTAATATACACTGTATCGCACACTGTAATATACACTATCACACACTGTTATATACACTATATCTCACTGTAATATACACTGTATCGCACACTGTAATATACACTTTCACATCATGTAATATACACTGTATCGCACACTGTAATATACACTATCACACACTGTAATATACACTATATCGCAAACTGTAAGATACACTGTATCGCACACTGTAATATACACTGTATCACACCCTGTAAAATACACTGTATCGCACACTAATATACACTGTATCACACTGTAATATACACTGTATTGCACTGTAATATACACTATCGCACACTGTATTATACACTGTATCGCACATTGTATTATACACTGTATCGCACACTGTAATATACACTGTATCACACCCTGTAATATACAATGTATCGCACACTAATATACACTATCACACTGTATTATACACTGTATTGCACACTGTATCCTACACTGTATCGCACACTGTAATATACACTGTATCACATCCTGTAATACACACTGTATCGCACCCTGTAATATACACAGTATAACATCCTGTAATATACACTGTATCACACCCGGTAATACACACTGTATCGCGCCCTGTAATATACGCTGTACCGCAGACTATAATATACACTGTATGACATCCTGTAATATACGCTATATCTCACACTGTAATATACACTGTATCGCACACTAATATACACTGTATCGCACATTGTAATATACACTATCACACACTGTAATATACACTATATATCACACTGTAATATACACTGTATCGCACACTGTAATATACACTGTATCACATCATGTAATATACACTGTATCGCACACTGTAATATACACTGTATCGCACACTAATATACACTGTATCACACACTGTAATATACACTATCACACACTAATATACACTATATCTCACACTGTAAGATACACTGTATTGCACACTGTAATATACACTGTATCGCACACTGTATCACACTGTAATATACACTATCGCACTGTAAGATACACTGTATCACACACTATAATATACACTGTATCGCACACTGTAATATACACTGTATCACACTGTAAGATACACTGTATCGCACACTGTAATATACACTGTATCACACTGTAAGATACACTGTATCGCACACTGTAATATACACTGTATCGCACACTGTAATATACACTATGTCACACTCGTGTGTTCAACTTTCTAGTCGGAAATTCCTAGCCAAAGTCAATGGACTGTTGGCCACTCTCCAAACCTTCTGCTCCTGCCCACAATGATGCCAGCCGCTGGCTGGACCAGAGAATCCCAGTACCACACCCACTGTAATAAAGACTGAATCACACTTTCTTTAATTTACATCTTATCACATCTGTAATAAACACGGGATCACACCTTCTATAATATTTTCTGTACTATACACACTGTAATATACACTATCACTCCTTCTGTAATACACCATATCCCACCTTCTGTAATATACACTGGGCTGGATTCTCCGCAGCCCTGCGCTGAAATCGCATTCGGCAGGGGGGGCGGAGAATCCCCTTTCACGCCAAAATCGGGCATGTCACCGGTTCGGCGATTCTCCGGGACCTGAAAATCGGCGTGATCGTGGCGTACACTGAGTGACTGGGGGCCCATTGACAGAGGGCAACCCAGCGATCCACCGCTCCCGACCTGCTGAGTTCCCGACGGCGTGGACCTAACCACCTATTGCCGGTCGGGATGCTGGCATGGCAGCTGCGGAGTCAGTCCACGGTCGCCCTGTTGGGAGGCGGGGGGGGGGATTCAGACACCGGGGTGGGGGGGCCTTATATGTGGCCGGGGGTTAGATCCGCGCGGTTAGATGATCGGGCGTGTGGCCATTGGGGGGGTCTAATTTTTCTATCTGCCTCCGCCATGGAGCTTGGCATGGCTGCTGGAGGCCACCTCCGTGCGTCTGCGCGGACTCCAAACTGGAAATGCGCGGACCCGTATCCGCAGCTAAAGCTGCGAGAATCATTCTGGGTATCTGCTGGCCCCCTGCAGGGCATTGAATTGGGTCAACTTTTTTAGAGGAATCTCTGGAGTAAAACTCCAGCGTTTTTACACTGGTGTGGGGGACATAATCCCATTTTTGGAGAAACTAGCCCATTGCATCACACCCTCTGTAACATGCAGGGGCAGCAGGGTAGCAAGGTGGGGCAGCAGGGTAGCAAGGTGGTTAGCATAAATGCTTCACAGCTCCAGGGTCCCAGGTTCGATTCCCGGCTGGGTCACTGTCTGTGTGGAGTCTGCACATCCTCCCCCTGTGTGCGTGGGTTTCCTCCGGGTGCTCCGGTTTCCTCCCACAGTCCAAAGATGTGCGGGTTAGGTGGATTGGCCATGCTAAATTGCCCGTAGTGTCCTAATAAAAGCAAGGTTAAGGGGGGGGTTGTTGGGCTACGGGTATAGGGTGGATACGTGGGTTTGAGTAGGGTGATCATGGCTCGGCACAACATTGAGGGCCGAAGGGCCTGTTCTGTGCTGTACTGTTCTATGTACCATGTCACACCTGTAATATATGCTGTATCACACCCTCTGTAATGTACATCATATCATTCTCAGTGTAATAAATATTCTTTCGCACCCTCTGTAATATGCTGTAATAGATGCTGCAACACATCCTCTGTAATATACACCATATCATACCCACTGTAATATACACTGTATCACACCTTCTGCAATATATGCTGCATCACACCCTCTGTAACATATACTGTATCACACCCACTGTCTTATGCAGCATATCACGCCCACTGTAATATACACTGAATCACACCTTCTGTAATATATGCCCTACCACATCCTCTGTAATATACACTGTTTTACATCCTCTGTAATAGATACTTTATCACACATTCTGTAACATACACTGTATTACACCTTCTGTAATATATGCTGTATATCACACCATCTGAAATATACACCACATCACATCCACTGTAATATACATTGTATCACACCTTCTCTAACATGCACTGTATCACACATTCTGTAATATATGCTGTATATTAAACCATCTGTAATATGCACCGTATCACACCCACTGTAATACGCACTGTATCACACCTTCTCTAATATACAGTGTATCATACCCTCTGTAATATATGTGGGAAGTTGGTGGCGTCATGGTATTGTCACTGGACCAGTAAAGCAGGGAAATGCTCTTGGGACCCAGGTTCCAATCCCGCCATGGCAGATGGTGAAATTTGCATTCTTTAAAAATTTGGAATTGAAAGACTGATGACCATGAAACCATTGTCATTAAAAAAAAACCCACCTGGTTCACAACTGTCCTTGAGGGAAGGAAATCTGTTGCCCTTACATCATCTGATCTCTGTGACTCCAGACTTCAAGGGCAATTAGGGATGGGCAATAAATGCTGGTCCAGCCTGCATGCCCACGTCCCATGAACGAATAAAAAAAATATACAATATACACCGTATCGTACCCTGTAAATATACCGTATCTGACTCCCATCAGCGAATACACAGTATAACATCCCTGGAAAATACATGCATCACACCCTCTGTAATATACTCTGCATCAAACACCCTGTAATATACACTGTATCATACTTTGTAAATATATTGAATCTGAATCCCTGTAATATATAGTGCATCACAGACTCTGTATCATAAGCTGTAATAAGCACTGTATTATTTTCCCTGGAATACACACAGTACATTCCCTACAATTTATTTTGTATCACACCCCCTGTAACATACACTGTATCACACCCTCTTTAATATACACTGTATCAAACCTGTAAATATACTTTATCTGAATCCCTGTAGGATACACTGTACCACAGATTATGTATTATAAGCTGTATCACACACTGTAATAAGCACTGTATTATATTAACTGTAATATGAATTGTACATTTCCTGTAATTTACTTTGCATCACCCACCCTGTAATATACTGTGTATCACACCACCGTCAAATACACTGCTTAAAACATACCAAAGCAGGCCACATGGACATCGGTTGTGGGGTAGAAGGTTCTTTTACTTAAGCTATCTGGGGAGTTTGCTCATAAAAGGCAATTGCAGTTTCATTTAGAGTGAACTGCAGCTGACTGAACTGGGACAGCCAAAGGAGATGACGTTAGATAGTCCTGCATGTAAGAGATAATTTATTGTGACAAGTAGGCTTACATTAACACTGCAAGGAAGTTACTGTGAAAAGCCCCTAGTCGCCACTTTCTGGTGTCTGTTCAGGTACACAGACGAGGAATTCAGAATGTCCAAATGACCTAACAGCACGTCTTTTGGGACTGTGGGACGAAACGGGAGCACCCAGAGGAAACCCACGCAGACACGGGGAGAACGTGCTGACTCCGCACAGACAGTGACCCAAGCCGGGAATCGAATCTGGAACCCTAGTGCTGTGAAGCAACAGTGCTAACCACTGTGCTACCGTGCCGCACATAAAAAATACTAACACTATCATTCACTGTGCAGAATGCGAATGGGGTCTTGAGCTGAGTTTGGAATTCGTGAAGGGGAAAGAAACTGGATGATTTGGCTAGTTTGAAGCTAGGGAAACATATCTGTAGTGGTCCGTACGGAGCTTTGTGGCAGATAGCAGTCAGTGAGGTCAGCTTGGGGGGATGTGCGAAGGTAGTTGGATATCTGTAACACCCAGCACAAGGATCTGAAAAGTCCACAGTCATGAAATCTTTAAAGAAAACTTGGAGGGTCATTCAGCAAAAAGCTATTGGAAGGATCTCCATAAAATCCTGGATCTTGGAGAATAGCCAGAGGATCTTCGGGAATCCGGAGAATAATTAATGTGAATACCAGAGGGTTGAGGCATAACTGTGGGTGGTCCCTAGAGAAGTGAATGACCTTTAAGATTTCATAATATAAGGCAACTCATGGTGGGAGGAGCAAATGTGAAACTAGATTTATAGCATCTATTTATTCACTATAGTTTTAGGTTAGTGGTGCTTGATTTGTTTATTCTTGTATACAATGAAGTCTGTTTTTGTTTAAGCACATCAAATCTTGTGACACAATTTAGTCAGTTAATTACATAGTGTGCAGATTTCTCTCTGAATGATGACGCTGCCTACCTAGAAAGCACCATGTAAATGGCATAGAACATAGAATATAGAACATACAGTGCAGAAGGCCATTCGGCCCATCATAGAATTTGTATCATAGAATTTACAGTGCAGAAGGAGGCCATTCAGCCCATCGAGTCTGCACGGCTCTTGGAAAGAGCACCCTACCCAAGGTCAACACCTCCACCATATCCCCATACCCCAATAATCCCACCCGACACTAAGGGCAATTTTGGTCACTAAGGGCAATTTATCATGGCCAATCCACCTAACCTGCACGTCTTGGGACTGTGGGAGTAAACTGGAGCACCCGGAGGAAACCCACGCAGACACGGGGAGAGCGTGCAGACTCCGCACAGACAGTGACCCAGGGGGAATCGAACCTGGGACCCTGGCGCTGTGAAGCCACAGTGCTAACCACTGTGCTACCGTGCTGCCCACGTGTCATGTGATGTAATGATACGCCTTGTGAAATACTGTGCAGTGGAAAGTGTTTAATGAAGTTTACCTATTTTCTCCTGGTAAACATCTTACCTCATAATAAGAATAAGAGTGGTTAGTAACCGCAAAGATTGGGATAACACTTTGCTCCCCAAGGAGACGAACCAGAGTTGGAATTGACGGGTAATCTTGTAAAATATCATCCGTATAGGTGCCTCTTGAGTCTAAATGACAGCCTTCATCATTCCGAGTTAGAATCCCAGATAGGACATTGGACCCATCAACCTCATAATGAAATGCGGATTCAGTGGAGAAGACAAGCAGGTGGGTACTCTGCTTCCTCCAACCAATATTTTCCTGCAAATAATAGAAGACACAGCTCAGGATAGAAATGAGTGAAACCAAAATGTGCGACATTACATAGAAGCTCCACAATGTATGAAGCATTGGAACAGCATTGACTATCCAATTATGTACCAGAAGGACAACAAGAATGGAATTGAAACTCCAGACAACACTGGTGGGTACAGGTCTGTCACTGTATAACACTGGGGTGAAATCTGGTGGGTATAGGTCTGTCACTGTATAATACTGGGGTACAGTGCTTGTAGGTATAGGTCTGTTGCTATATAACACTGGGTACAGTGCTTATAGGTATAGGTCTGCCACTATATAAGTAAGGTTAGGGGTGGGGGGGTTGTTGGGTTACGGGTATAGGGTGGATACGTGGGTTTGAGTAGGGTGATCATTGCTCGGCACAACATCGAGGGCCGAAGGGCCTGTTCTGTGCTGTACTGTTCTATGTTCTATATCACTGGGGTACAGTATTAGTGGGTACAGGTCTGTGACTGTATAACACTGAGGTACAGTACTAGTGGGTACAAGTCTGTCACTGTATAACACTGGGGTACAGTGCTGGTGGGTACAAGTCTGTCACTGTATGACACTTCGGTACAGTGCTAGTGGGTACAAGTCTGTCACTGTATAACACTGGGGTACAGTACTAGTGGGTACAAGTCTGTCACTGTATAACACTGACTTACAGTACTGGTGGGTACAAGTCTGTCACTGTACAACACTGACTTACAGTACTGGTGGGTACAAGTCTGTCACTGTACAACACTGGGGTACAGTGCTAGTGTGTGCAAGTCTGTCACTGTATAACACTGGGGTACAGTGCTAGTGGGTGTAAGTCTGTTACTGTACAACACTGGGGTACAGGTCTGTCACTGTATAACACTGACTTACAGAACTGGTGGTTGTTGTGTTAAGTTGTTGTGAGTAACATAAGCTGCCATTTGATGTAAGCTCTGCTGAATTATGCTCCAGACTCGGAGATAAGTTTAACATGTTTATTGAGCTATTAACAATGCTCTGTAAAAGAGTTTGACACTCTGCATATCTGCCTCTCTAGTAACTCAGTCTATTCCACTAACTATACATGCTTGCTCTTGACCATGTGCTAGGATGTTATGTTGCTGTAATCAACCCTGTCCTACTCTCTAGGTCTCTGAGGGCGGAAGAGAAGAGCCTATGTGCCTTGTAGTTTTTATATGGGTCATGTAGTGCCCCTTTGTGGTAATGTCACCTCTGGATGTCCTGATTACCCATTGGTTGTGTCCTGTTCTAATGACCCATTGGTTGCGTGTCTGCATATCATGACATCTCTGGTGCTTCCTCTAGTGGTTACTTAGTTGTAGTGTATTTACTTTAACCCCTTGTGTATGTAGAGTGATGCATATCACTACAGTGGGTACAGGTCTGTCACTAGAACACCGGCGTACAGTGCGTGTAGGTATAGGTCTCACTGATAACACTAGGGTACAGTGCTTGTCAGTATAGGTCTGTCAGTGTATAACACTGAAGTACAGTACTGGTGTATAACACCTAGGGCAACACTGATACTGAGTAAAAAGTACAACATTCTTTTGTAAAAAGTACCAAAAATCTAAAACACATTGAGGAACCCAATTTCATCTCAAATACTCCCAACACATCCACAGTACTGGTTAGATGCAACATAAAACAGTCCATGCCATGTTGGCTCAAGATTGTGGGAGTTATGCACTATGTAGGTCTGCACACAGTGACTGGGAATGGCCAGCTTTGTTTATATAAGACCTTTGTCACCATCGGCCAATCCACTGACACTCCTTTAGCGGAAACATTTAAATATAGCCCTACAGAGAGTGGTTAGGGTTCGCAATGAGCTACCTGGGAGGGTGGTGGAGGCATCTTCAATGAAGAGATTCAAAAGGAAATTGGGTTATTGTCTGTAAAGGAAGAATGTGCCGGGTGATTGGGGCGAAGATGAGGGAATGTCAGCTGGTGAATTACACCTTCAGAGAAAAAGCACAGGAATAGCCTCCTTCTGTGCTGGAATTACTCAATGACAAGATCAAAACATAATGAAGCCCAGACTCACCTTACAAACAGCAACCTGCAGAATCGCATCAAATCCGCCTTCAGGTGCATCTACATTCCCCGAAATTCTCTCTTTCTTCAGCTCCTGTGTGAAATGATTGGCATTCGGTGTCAGAGGAATAACATTCTTGAAGGAGAATGGGGGATCGCTGTTTTTCCAGGGTTCTTTGAGCCTGCAACAGGTGAAAAGCCGACAGGTGGTGTGACAGAGCCAGCTACAACAAATCCCATCGTCCCACGAGAGAAACCGGAGCAGAATCCCAGCTGGAATTTCAGGGGGACCCAGGTTCAACAGGTTCCACCCCTCCCCCAAATCCCAAAGGAAAAGAAAATCCTAACCTGGCAGCTAGGGAAAGATGGGAAATTATAGGCTAGTTAGCCTGACTTTGGTCATTGGTAAGATTTTAGAGTCCATTATTAAAGATGAGATCGCGGAGTACTTAGAAGTGCATGATAAAATAGGACTGAGTGAGCATGGCTCCGTCAAAGGGAGGTCATGCCTGACAAATCTGTTTGAATTCTTGGAGGAAGTAACAAGGAGGTTAGGCAAAGGAGAACCAGTGGACGTGATTTATTGAGATTTCCAGAAGGCCTTTGACAAGGTGCCGCATAGGAGACTGTTAAATAAGTTAAGAGCCCATGGTGTGGGTAAGATCCTGGCATGGATAGAGGATTGGCTGACTGGCAGAAGACAGAGAGTGAGGATAAAGTGATCTTTTTCAGAATGGCAGCCGGTGCCTAGTGGTGTCCCTCAGGGGTCTGTGCTGGGACCACAACTTTTCACAATGTACATTAATGATCTGGAGGAAGGAACTGAAGGCGCTGTTGCTAAGTTTGCAGATGATACAAAAAGATCTGTCGAGGTGCAGGTAGTATTGAGGAAGCAGGGGCAGCTGCAGAAGGACTAGGACAGGCTAGGAGAGTGGGCAAAGACGTGGCAGATGGAATACAATGTGGAAAGTATGAGGTTATGCACTTTGGAAGGAGAAATGGAGGCATAGACTATTCTCAAAATGGGAAGATGCTGAAGAAATCAGAAGCACAAAGGGACTTGGGAGGCCCTGTTCATGATTCTCTTAAGGTTAACGTGCAGGTTCAGTCGGCAGTTAGGAAGGCAAATGCAATGTTAGCATTCATGTCAAGAGGGTTAGAATACAAGACTATATAAGGTTCTATTCAGACCCCATTTGGAGTATTGTGAGCAATTTTGGGCCCTGTATCTAAGGAAGGATGTACTGGCCTTGCAAAGGGTCCAGAGGACGTTCACAAGAATGATCCCTGGAATGAAGAGCTTGTCAAAAGAGAACGGTTGAAAACTCTGAGTCTGTACTCATTGGAGTTTAGAAGGATGAGGGGGCATCTTATTGAAACTTACAGGATACTGTGAGGCCTGGATAGAGTGGACGTGGAGAGGAAAAACTAGAACCAGAGGACACCATCTCCGACTAAAGGGACGAACCTTTAAAACAGAGATGAGGAGGAATTTCTTCAGCCAGAGGGTGGTGAATCTGTGGAACTCTTAGCCGCAGAAGGCTGTGGAGACCAATTCACTGAGTGTCTTTAAGACAGAGATAGATAGGTTTTTGATCAATAAGGGGAGAAGGCAGGAGAATGGGGATGAGAAAAATATCAACCATGATTGAATAGCGGAGCAGACTCGATGGGCCGAGTGGCCTAATTGTGCTCCTTTGTCTGACGGTCTTATGATCTTATGGTCTTATGAAAGGGAGAGGGACTCACTTACACAATGATAGAAAGAGGCCATTGAGCCCATTGTGGCTGTGCCAGCTCCTTTGTACAGATACTTTCTTGCTCCTTTCCCCATTTTCCCTGAAATTTATATCATTCATTTATTTATTTGTCATTTGTAAGCTCCTGTTGAATCTGCTTCCACCATCATCTCAGCAGCTCTTGAAAATTAGAACAATTCCAGGTGTGGAAAGGATTCCCCTCATCACCTCCTGGTTATTTTTCCAATCATAGAATTCATGGAATCCCTCCAGTGCAGAAGTCTGCACCAACCCTCCAAAAGAGCACCCATCCTGACCCACTCCCCCGCCCTATCTCCAGAACCTCATCTAACCTTTGGGCACTAAGGGTCAATTTATCATGGCCAATCCACCTAACCTGCACATCTTTGGACTGTGGGAGGAAACCAGAGCACCTGGAAGAAACCTATACAAACTCAGGGAGAAAGTGCAAACTCCACACAGACAGTCACCCAAGGCCAGAATCGAACCTGGGTCCCTGGTGCTGGGAGGCATCAGTGCTCACCACTGTGCCACTGCGCTGTGTCCTCTGGTTATTAGCTTTACTCCCACTGGAAACAATTTCTCCTTAATTACTCAATCATGAATTTGAATACCATATTAAATCTCCCTTTAACCTTCTCTGCTCCAAATAGAACAATCCCAGACTCTCGAGCCTCACCAATCATTATCTGACCCAACTTCTCTGTTTGACTCCTTTGTCTGTGCAAATCCTCAATCATGTCCAAGGGTTTAGGTTTAGTTCAGTGTAGACTATGTCATGTGAGAGTACGTTTAAGAAATGGGTGTTTATAAATGGGTGTGTATGTAAATATCTGTAGTGAGAGCACCTTTAAGAAATGGGTCTTTACTACTGCAGTGATGTCAGAGAGTGGGTGGAGCTGGGCTGTCTGTCAGCTTTTTACTTTCGTTTTAGGCTTTTTGCTGCAGGGTGTGTTTTACTTTTGTTTTCAGTGTTGGAGCTGAAGCCAGACCAAGCAGGTGTACTGCTGTTCTCTCTGCCATCAAAAGACTATCTCTTGATCATTTGGTGAATTCAGAATTATAAATGTTCTCAGTAGTGAATGTAAACCTAATGTGCTTCTGTTAAAAGGTGTTTCTTCTCTCTTCTGGATGTTGTTTGGGAAGTTATTAAGGATTATTTAGTGTTGTATACTTTTGGGGGTTGTATTTGAATTAATAGTTGCTAAGATGTTCACTGTTTCAAAAAGGGTAATTTGAGTTTGTAGAATAAACATTGTTTTGCTTTAAAAATTACTTTCCATTTCTGCTGTACCACACCTGTAGAGTGGGCCGTGTGCTCCCCATACCACAATCTATTAAAGGTTGTGGGTCAGGTGAACTCCATGATACACTTTGGGGTTCTCTAAACCCTGGCCCATAACAACTAGTTGAAAATATAATTGATTGTTAGTGAACTGATTTTTCGTAGAATCTGGATTTTTGATTGAACAATTTGTTGGTGTTCTGTTTAATCAGGAGACCAGAGTCAGCCATCATTTCCGATATGTTACTCAACAATACCTCAGTTTTAAATTGGGAACTTGATCCGGTAAATCAAACAGACCAATCTGAAGTGAGAAGCTCACTTTGTCAAACTAAGTGTAAGAAAGCACTTCCATGCCCTCAATTTTCATCAGAGTCAACTCTGGGGGCTCAACTTCACGATGGATGGTCCTCTGATGATGGATCAGTTGAGGTTACACTACACCAGCATCATTGAACAAATGCAGCAGTACGGTTTATTTAACACTGACCTTTAAGAAAAAATGAGTTCACTTGCAGAGAGACATCAATGGAGAGAATGAGAGAAGTTTCCCAGACAGACAGACAGAGGGTGGCATGCATTGAGATGAAGAGAGATACAGTAGGAGTGAGAGATAAGACAGAAGCGTTTCTATCTGTGGAAATAGACAGAGTAAGAGACAGAGAGACGGAAAGAGAGAGAACGGGGAGAGAAACAATAAAAGCCAGGAGCAAGTCAGATATAGAGTGGGAGAGATATGGAGAAACAGAGCAAAAAGGCCCCTGAGAATAGGCAGTCGCTGCAAACCTTTAAGTGATAAATATATGGACAAGTGATTTATTCCAGACCCTCATGAGCATGAAAGGACACTCCGAATTCTTGGTCAATGAATTTATTCTCTGTATCCCATGGATCTGTGACTCACTATGTGAATGGAACAATACTCCCATTCATCCGGATTCACCCTGCCTGGCTTTGGCTTGCCGCTTTATTGTACTTTATAATTGATAATAAACTTAATTGTACTCAGATATGAGTGAAAACCTTCATGTGTGACCTTATGAAGCAAAGAGGCAGTAAAGTTTCCTTATCTTTAGTTTATTGTTGATGGTGTGTTTTTGTTCATTACTCGTGTCAATGGTATTTACTGCTGTCTGTCGTCGATAAATGAGTAACTCGTACAAATAGAAAGCTGCCTGGGATTGTAAAACTATTTTTGATTGGAGTCACACTGAATTTTTCACATTTATTATATTTTCCTGTGAGCCTCTATGTTCCCTCTCCTGTGGATTTAGTAATTTCTCTGTCATCATGTCAGGTGCAGCTAGAATTGTCAAACACTCCGACCTTGATCTCCCCCCTTCCCTGTTTTCACCACTTTCTCTCCCTCTGCGTAATCGTCCCTTGTTTCCCTCCAATTTAGTGGTGTAGTCTTTCCATACGTTATTTAAAATTTTGCAGCACCCTCTGAATGCCTCTCTAAACATTCTTTCTTCAGAAACCTCCATAAAGTCCAGCTCTGTATAAACAGGCAGTACAGAATTAGAAGTGACCCTATGACAAAGGGTCATCTGGACTCAAAACATTAGCTCTTTTCTCTCCCTCCAGATGCTGCCAGACCTGCTGAAATTTTCCAGCATTTTCTTTTTGAGTACAGAATGAGGCCATTTGTCCCATCGTGTCTGCACCGACTCTCCAAATGAGCACCTCAGCTCGTGCCATTCCACTACCTTCTCCCCTTCACCGTGCATGCTCTTCCTTCTCAGGTGAGTCTAATTCCACTTTCAAAGCCTCAACTGAAGCTGCCTCCATCACACTCTTAGGCAGGGTGTTCCAAACCCTAACCACGCGCTGCGTTAAAATGTTTCTCCTCATAGGGCCTCACGGTAGCATGGTGGTTAGCATCAATGCTTCACAGCTCCAGGGTCCCAGGTTCGATTCCCGGCTGGGTCACTGTCTGTGTGGAGTCTGCACGTCCTCCCCGTGTGTGCGTGGGTTTCCTCCGGGTGCTCCGGTTTCCTCCCACAGTCCAAAGATGTGCGGGTTAGGTGGATTGGCCATGCTAAAATTGCCCGTAGTGTAAGGTTAATGGGGGGGATTGTTGGGTTACGGGTATTCGGGTTACGTGGGTTTAATTAGAGTGATCATTGCTCGGCACAACATCGAGGGCCGAAGGGCCTGTTCTGTGCTGTACTGTTCTATTCTATCTATCTATCTATCACTTTTGCTTCTTTACTAATTATTTTAAATCTGCGTTCTCTTGTTCTTAATCCTTTCACAAGTGGGATCTGTTTCTCCCTGTCTACTCTGTCCAGACCCCTCATGATTTTAAATATTTCTATCTCTTCTCAACCTCCATTCCTCTAAGGAAAATAAGCCTAACTTCTCCAATCCACCTTTGTAACTGGAGTTCCCAATGCCTGGCACCATTCTCACAAATCTTTTCTTTACCCTCTTCAATGCCTCCACATTCTTCTGAATGTGTGATGCCCAGAACTAGATGGTAACTGAGCGCATGGAACCTTGTCTGCCACCTGTCCATCCATTCCACCAACTTGTTTCTGAAGTTCGGTACTATCTTCCTCACAGCTCACAATGTTTCCAAGTTTTGTATCATTCACAAACTTTGAACTTGTGCCCTCTGCACCATTGTCCTCAGAGTTTCCCAAATTTTTCCAGCCATGGAATCCTTTTGACCTTTCAAGGGCACTGATGGAACCCGGAAGGAACAGTCTTGTTATGTTAAAGAGTTAAATCACAAAAAAAATATTGTTTTTATACAATAGGTGCAAATATACAAATACAACTGTATTTAATAAGAACTAAGAGCAGGAGTAGGCCATCTGGCCCCTCGAGCCTGCTCCGCCATACAATGAGATCATGGCTGATCTTTTGTGGACTCAGCTACACTTTCCGGCCCGAACAACATAACCCTTAATCCCTTTTTTCTTCAAAAAACTATCTATCTTTACCTTAAAAACATTTAATGAAGGAGCCTCAACTGCTTCACTGAGCAAGGAATTCCATAGATTCACAACCCTTTGGGTTTCTTACATGTTTACATTTATTATAGTGAAAAAGCTCTCTCATTCAACAAATTCTTACGTCTTACCTTTTTGTCATTTTTAATAGGAGGAGTGATGCTGATCTTTTGCTCATAAATTTGTTTAACATTAGGACTGCTGCTGGAGAGCTGGACTCTCATTTCAGACTCTGACGTACACATAGACTCACACCCAAATATTTAATAATAACAATAATCTTTATTGTTGTCACAAGTAGGCTTACATTAACATTGCAATGACATTACTGTGAAAATCCCCTAGTTGCCACACTCTGGCGCCTGTTCGGGTACACTGAGGGAGAATTCAGAATGTCCAATTCACCTAAACAGCACGTCTTTCGGGACTTGTGGGAGGAATATCCGGAGCACCCGGAGGAAACTCACGCCGACACAGGGAGTACGTGCAGACTCCGCACAGACAGTGACCCAAGCTGGGAATCGAACCTGGGAGCCTGGCACGGTGAAGTAACAGGGCTAACCACTGTACTACCGTGCCACCCATGCAAGCACTCTCACATATACACTCACACACACACTCTTTTTAAAAAAATTAGAGTACCAAATTCATTTTTTCCAATAATTGGGCAATTTAGCGAGGCCAATCCATCAACCCGACACATCTTTCGGGTTATTGGGGCGAAACCCACGCAAACACGGGGTGAATGTGCAAACTCCACACGGACAGTAACTCCGAACTGGGACCGCAACTGGGACCTCGGAGACGTGAGGCAGCAGTGCTAACCACTGCGCCATTGTGCTGTCCTGACACACACACACTCTTAAGATGAATGTAGGATTTTAAAAATAAATATAGCATTATATACCTGCCAAAGCTGTGAATTAGGGGTTAACAACTAGGCAGGTTGTCATGTCACTGATGGGAGAGGCTGGGTCTGTTTTAGTTTCATTTTTCAGCCCCGTTTTGGTTTTATTTTTAGTGTTCTGCTGTAGTTTCTCAGACTGACTTCTGACAGCTTCTCTCCCAAGGACTTTGTGAATAAATCTGTGAACCACTGAATGTTGACTGTATTAATTATTGCTGTTCCTTCACCATCACTGGCTCAAAAGCAGGGGACCTCCTTCCCATTAGCACTGTGGGTGTACAGTGACGGACAGTAGATGGATTGCAGCAGTTTGAGAATATGGCTCACCACCACTTTCTCAAGGGCAATTAGGAGTGGGCAGCAAATGATGGCTATGCCAGAGGTACCCACATCCCATAAATGGATATAAAATTAAGAGATTTTGTAAAGCGGTGTATCAACACAAGTCTACATTTACATTAAAAACTCTCTCTCGGGCACATATTGTATTCAAACACACACAAACAAATTGGAATGAACATGCGTACACACAGAAAAACTCACAGACACACGTGCACACACATATACACACACAACACATAAGGAAAAATACTTTAAACATAATTCCCCTGGTTTCTGATAACCAGGATGTCCTGCTCTTACCTTGAAGGCCTCATATCTGTCTGTGGTACAGTTACTTTGTCAACAAACTTCCCAAAGCCAATGGTGTAGTTACTTGACATGCTCTCTACAACTTCAGCTGCGAAATACAAGCAATACAAATTTGGGACATATAAATATTCATAATTTTAATCAAGGACCTGCATCTATACAGCACCTTTCATGACCTCAATATACACCCAATGAAGTGCATGTGAAGTGTCGTCACTGTTAAAAACACAGTAGCTGATTTACTTCCAAAAAGCAACAATGTGATCACGGCCAGATAACGTTTTTTGATGATGTTGCTGGAAGGGCAAATATTGACCAATATATTGGAAGAATTCCCCTGCAATTCTTTGAAACATTGTCATTTGAGGCCTTCTGATCATCAGCTCACCTCTCTCTTCAGTGCAGCACACCCTCAGTACGGCACTGGAGTTTCAGCTTGAGTATTGTAAGGTGCTCATAACTTTGGGACTTAACCCTCAACCTGCTGCTTCAGGGGCACACATGCTATTGCTGAACTACCGCTGACACTTAACGCCTTTTTTTTTGCTTTAAAAAATTTTTTAAATGCCCAATTTGTTTCTTTCCTATTAAGGGGCAATTTAGCATGGCCAATCCTCCAACCCTGCACATCTTTGGGTTGTGGGGGTGAGACCCACGCACACACGGGGAGATTGTGCAAACTCCACACAGACAGTGACCAGGGGCTGGGATCGAACCCGGGTCCTTTGCGCCATGAGGCAGCAGTGCTAACCACCGTGTCATCCTAGGGGCAGCATGGTAGCACAAGTGATTAGCACTGTGGCTTCACAGCGCCAGGGTCCCAGGTTCGATTCCCTGCTGGGTCACTGTGTGCAGAGTCTGCACGTTCTCCCCGTGTCTGTGTGGGTTTCCTCCGGGTGTTCCGGTATCCTCTCACAGTCCAAAAACATGCAGGTTAGGTGGATTGGCCATGATTGGCCTTTAGTGACCAAAAAGGTTAGGAGGGGTTATCGGGTTATGGGGATAGGGTGGAAGATAGGGGGATAGTGGATCGGTGCAGACTCAATGGGCCGAATGGTCTCCTTCTGCACTGTATGTTCTATTTTCTATCCTTAACACCTACAACGTAGCAGTCCATGCTAGAAATTAGGATGGTTTATTCCTTCAGGAAGCATTCACAGCAGCTAACAACAAGCTAACACCTTGGAGACTGTGAAGCTTAATAGCATTATAGCTGGCGCAGTAGGTGAAGTACTGCAACGTTATTGGCTCTGATGCTTACCCAGCTTAAGGCCCAGTTTCTTCAGGTTGTCCAAGTCGTCCTTCATTGAGTTGGAGAAGTCCATGAGGAAATAAAGATCGACTGGAGCTTCCAGAGGCTGAAAGACCTGGAAATTCACTGACCTCTCCTCTCCTGCTCGCAGCGTCATGGACACTTCCTGTGGCGATATCTGGTTCCGGTTGCTGCTCGTACTGATTTTCACATTCTGAGAAAGAAAGAATTTCTTCAATATCACAACCTCAGGATGTCTCAACACATATTACAGAGAATAAAGCAGCTGTGAGGTGTAGTTGCTGTTTTAATGTGGGAAACCTGGCAACCAATCTGAGCACAGCAAGATTCCACAACCAACAATGTGATCATTTTTCTTGGTAAGAAGTCTTACAACACCAGGTTAAAGTCCAACAGGTTTGTTTCAAACACGAGCTTTCGGAGCACGGCTCCTTCTTCAGCCGTGCTCCGAAAGCTCGTGTTTGAAACAAACCTGTTGGACTTTAACCTGGTGTTGTAAGACTTCTTACTGTGCTCACCCCAGTCCAACGCCGGCATCTCCACATCATGATCATTTTTCTTGTAAAGGATGTTCATTAAGGGATAATTATTGGCCAGGATACCAGGCATTATTCTGTCACTCTTCTTCAATGAGCTGATCTTTTATATTCTACAGAGATGCATCTCATCTAAAAGATGTCATCTCTAATAGTTCAGTGCTCCACACACTAATCTAATGCAGCAATTTAAAATTATGGGTGGAACCTTTCCAGAATTCTGTAGTGTCAGACTCAGATTGAAAATTGGCGTGTAACTCTTCACAAACCAGGGGCAGGACTCTCCGTGGCCTGACGCCAAAATCGTGTTCGGCAATCGGGCAGAGAATGGGCTCCGACGCCAAAATTGGGGCTGGCGCCGGTTTGACAGCAGTCAGCCATGCTCCGCACCCTCCGAAATGGAATCATCATGATGTTGGCCGTGCACAGTCGCAATGTCATTGGCGCCTCACTGGCCGGCCCACCTGCGATGCTCCGCCCCCGATGGGAATAGATCCCGACAGCGTGGGACACGTGTGGTCCCACACTTGACCGGGATCTGTACCGCTGGCCGGGGGGCTTCTGTGAGGGTTGGGGGGTTACTGTTTGGCGGGTAGGGTCCATGCACAGCCGGCGCCATGTTGTATGGTGCGACCGCTGCAGGTTGTCAGCGGTGCACAGGCGTTGCCCTGGACCCAGCCATTCCAGCCGTTTTCGGCATGGGGGTTTCAGTCAGAGCCGGTGTTTCAGTCGGGAGTTTCAGTCAGAGCCGGTGTTAGCCCCTAACCGGTACTGGAATCGGTAAGGGGTTCGCACAGATTCTCCGTTCAAGGCGGGACTTAGCCACAGGAACGGAAGATCAAGCCCCAATTTTCTCTCTGGACCTTGAGTCGCTTTCCAGAAAAAAAGAGTGGACAGGGTTTACTCTGGCAGGGCGGATCCTAATAGGGCTGGCCCCGACCACCACCGAGAACCAGGCAACAGATTCTCCAACAAAACCTCATCCCCAACAAAACAACACCCTGACAAAACCACACTCCCAACAAAACAAAATCCCAACAAAACCACACCCCCAACAAAACCTCATCCACAACAAATCCACACCCTCAACAAAACCACACCCCCAACACAACCTCATCCCCAACAAAACAAAATCCCAACAAAACCACACACCCAACAAAACCTCATCCACAAAAAATCCACACCCTCAACAAAACCACACCCCCAACACAAACTCATCCCCAACAAAACAAAATCCCAACAAAACCACACACCCAACAAAACCTCATCCACAAAAAATCCACACCCTCAACAAAACCACACCCCCAACACAAACTCATCCCCAACAAAACAAAATCCCAACAAAACAACACACCCAACAAAACCTCATCCACAACAAATCCACACCCCCAACAAAACGACACCCCCAACAAAACAAAACGACACCCCTAACAAAACAAAACCACACCCACAACAAAACCACACCCACAACAAAACCATACACCCAACAAAACCATACACCCACAACGAAACCATACCCTCAACAAAGCCACACCCACAAAACCACAATCCCAACAAAACAAAACCCAAGAAAACCACACCCACAACAAAACCACACCCCCAAAACCACGTCTCCAACAAACCCAAATCCACAACAAAACAAAACCCCAAACAAAACAAAACCCCCAACAAAAGCATATCTCACAGAGCCGCACCCCTAACAGAGCCACACCCCCAACAGAACCACTGCCAGAACAGAGCCACACCCCCAACAGAGCCACACCCCCAACAGAACCACTGCCAGAACAGAGCCACACCCCCAACAGAGCCACACCCCCAACAGAGCCACACCCCCAACAGAGCCACGCACCCAACAGAGCCACACCCCCAACAGAGCCACACCCCCAACAGAGCCACACACCCAACAGAGCCACACCCCCAACAGAGCCACTGCCAGAACAGAGTCACACTCCCAACAGAGCCACTGCCAGAACAGAGTCACACCCCCAACAGAGCCACACCCCCAACAGAGCCACACACCCAACAGAACCACTGCCAGAACAGAGTCACACCCCCAACAGAGCCACTGCCAGAACAGAGTCACACCCCCAACAGAACCACACACCCAACAGAACCACTGCCAGAACAGAGTCACACACTCAACAGAGCCACGCACCTAACAGAACCACTGCCAGAACAGAGTCACACTCCCAACAGAGCCGCACCCCCAACAGAACCACTGCCAGAACAGAGTCACACCCCCAACAGAGTCACACCCCCAACAGAGCCACTGCCAGAACAGAGCCACACCCCCAACAGAGCCACTGCCAGAACAGAGTCACACCCCCAACAGAGTCACACACCCAACAGAGCCACTGCCAGAACAGAGCCACACCCCCAACAGAGCCACACCCCCAACAGAGCCACGCACCCAACAGAGCCACACCCCCAACAGAGCCACACCCCCAACAGAGCCACTGCCAGAACAGAGCCACACCCCCAACAGAGTCACACCCCCAACAGAGCCACTGCCAGAACAGAGTCACACTCCCAACAGAGCCACTGCCAGAACAGAGTCACACTCCCAACAGAACCACTGCCAGAACAGAGCCACACCCCCAACAGAGCCACACCCCCAACAGAGCCACTGCCAGAACAGAGTCACACTCCCAACAGAGCCACTGCCAGAACAGAGCCACACTCCCAACAGAGCCACACCCCCCAACAGAGCCACACCCCCAACAGAGCCACACCCCCAACAGAGCCACACCCCCAACAGAGCCACTGCCAGAACAGAGCCACACCCCCAACAGAGCCACACCCCCAACAGAGCCACTGCCAGAACAGAGTCACACTCCCAACAGAGCCACTGCCAGAACAGAGCCACACTCCCAACAGAGCCACACACCCAACAGAGCCACACCCCCAACAGAGCCACACCCCCAACAGAGCCACGCCCCCAACAGAGCCACACCCCCAACAGAGCCACTGCCAGAACAGAGCCACACCCCCAACAGAGCCACTGCCAGAACAGAGCCACACCCCCAACAGAGCCACACCCCCAACAGAGCCGCACCCCTAACAGAGCCACACCCCCAACAGAGCCACTGCCAGAACAGAGTCACACTCCCAACAGAGCCACTGCCAGAACAGAGTCACACTCCCAACAGAGCCACTGCCAGAACAGAGCCACACCCCCAACAGAGCCACACCCCCAACAGAGCCACACCCCCAACAGAGCCACACCCCCAACAGAGCCACACACCCAACAGAGCCACACACCCAACAGAGCCACACCCCCAACAGAGCCACACCCCCAACAGAGCCACACACCCAACAGAGCCACACCCCCAACAGAGCCACACCCCCAACAGAGCCGCACCCCCAACAGAGCCACTGCCAGAACAGAGCCGCACCCCCAACAGAGCCACACCCCCAACAGAGCCACACCCCCAACAGAGCCACACCCCCAACAGAGCCGCACCCCCAACAGAGCCACTGCCAGAACAGAGCCGCACCCCCAACAGAGCCACTGCCAGAACAGAGCCGCACACCCAACAGAGCCACACCCCCAACAGAGCCACACCCCCAACAGAGCCACTGCCAGAACAGAGCCGCACCCCCAACAGAGTCACTGCCAGAACAGAGCCGCACCCCCAACAGAGCCACACCCCCAACAGAGTCACACCCCCAACAGAGTCACACTCCCAACAGAGCCACACCCCTAACAGAGCCACACCCCCAACAGAGCCACACACCCAACAGAGCCACACCCCCAACAGAGCCACACCCCCAACAGAGCCACTGCCAGAACAGAGCCGCACACCCAACAGAGCCACTGCCAGAACAGAGCCACACACCCAACAGAGCCACTGCCAGAACAGAGCCGCACCCCCAACAGAGCCACACCCCCAACAGAGCCACACCCCCAACAGAGCCACACCCCCAACAGAGTCACTGCCAGAACAGAGCCACACCCCCAACAGAGCCACACCCCCAACAGAGCCACACCCCCAACAGAGCCACACCCCCAACAGAGTCACTGCCAGAACAGAGCCACACCCCCAACAGAGCCACACCCCCAACAGAGCCACACCCCCAACAGAGTCACTGCCAGAACAGAGCCACACCCCCAACAGAGCCACACCCCCAACAGAGCCACACCCCCAACAGAGCCACACCCCCAACAGAGCCACACCCCCAACAGAGTCACACACCCAACAGAGCCACACCCCCAACAGAGTCACTGCCAGAACAGAGCCACACCCCCAACAGAGCCACACCCCCAACAGAGCCACACCCCCAACAGAGCCACACCCCCAACAGAACCACACCCCCAACAGAGCCACTGCCAGAACAGAGCCACACCCCCAACAGAGCCACACCCCCAACAGAGCCACACCCCCAACAGAACCACACCCCCAACAGAGCCACTGCCAGAACAGAGTCACACCCCCAACAGAGCCGCACCCCCAACAGAGCCACTGCCAGAACAGAGCCACTGCCAGAACAGAGCCACACCCCCAACAGAGCCACTGCCAGAACAGAGCCACACTCCCAACAGAGCCACACCCCCAACAGAGCCACACCCCCAACAGAGCCACACCCCCAACAGAGCCACACACCCAACAGAGCCACACCCCCAACAGAGCCACACCCCCAACAGAGTCACACACCCAACAGAGCCACACCCCCAACAGAGTCACTGCCAGAACAGAGCCACACCCCCAACAGAGCCACACCCCCAACAGAGCCACACCCCTAACAGAGCCACACACCCAACAGAGCCACACCCCCAACAGAGCCACTGCCAGAACAGAGCCACACTCCCAACAGAGCCACACCCCCAACAGAGCCACGGACCCAACAGAGCCACTGCCAGAACAGAGCCACGCACCCAACAGAGCCACACCCCCAACAGAGCCACACCCCCAACAGAGCCACTGCCAGAACAGAGCCACACCCCTAACAGAGCCACACACCCAACAGAGCCACTGCCAGAACAGAGCCGCACCCCCAACAGAGCCACTGCCAGAACAGAGTCACACTCCCAACAGAGCCACTGCCAGAACAGAGCCACACCCCCAACAGAGCCACACCCCCAACAGAGCCGCACCCCCAACAAAGCCGCACCCCCAACAGAGCCACACACCCAACAGAGCCACACTCCCAACAGAGCCACACTCCCAACAGAGCCACTGCCAGAACAGAGCCACACCCCCAACAGAGCCACACCCCCAACAGAGCCACACCCCCAACAGAGCCACTGCCAGAACAGAGCCGCACCCCCAACAGAGTCACTGCCAGAACAGAGCCACACCCCCAACAGAGTCACTGCCAGAACAGAGTCACACCCCCAACAGAGTCACACCCCCAACAGAGCCACTGCCAGAACAGAGCCACACCCCCAACAGAGCCACTGCCAGAACAGAGTCACACCCCCAACAGAGTCACACACCCAACAGAGCCACTGCCAGAACAGAGCCACACCCCCAACAGAGCCACACCCCCAACAGAGCCACGCACCCAACAGAGCCACACCCCCAACAGAGCCACACACCCAACAGAGCCACACACCCAACAGAGCCACTGCCAGAACAGAGTCACACTCCCAACAGAACCACTGCCAGAACAGAGCCACACTCCAAACAGAGCCACTGCCAGAACAGAGTCACACTCCCAACAGAACCACTGCCAGAACAGAGCCACACCCCCAACAGAGCCACACCCCCAACAGAACCACTGCCAGAACAGAGCCACACCCCCAACAGAGCCACTGCCAGAACAGAGTCACACTCCCAACAGAACCACTGCCAGAACAGAGTCACACTCCCAACAGAACCACTGCCAGAACAGAGCCACACTCCCAACAGAGCCACACCCCCAACAGAGCCACACCCCCAACAGAGCCACACCCCCAACAGAGCCACACCCCCAACAGAGCCACTGCCAGAACAGAGTCACACTCCCAACAGAGCCACTGCCAGAACAGAGCCACACTCCCAACAGAGCCACACCCCCAACAGAGCCACTGCCAGAACAGAGTCACACTCCCAACAGAGCCACTGCCAGAACAGAGTCACACTCCCAACAGAGCCACTGCCAGAACAGAGCCACACCCCCAACAGAGCCACACCCCCAACAGAGCCACACCCCCAACAGAGCCACACCCCCAACAGAGCCACACCCCCAACAGAGCCACACACCCAACAGAGCCACACCCCCAACAGAGCCACACCCCCAACAGAGCCGCACCCCCAACAGAGCCACTGCCAGAACAGAGCCGCACCCCCAACAGAGCCACACCCCCAACAGAGCCACACCCCCAACAGAGCCACACCCCCAACAGAGCCGCACCCCCAACAGAGCCACTGCCTGAACAGAGCCGCACACCCAACAGAGCCGCACTCCCAACAGAGCCTCACCCCCAACAGAGCCACACCCCCAACAGAGTCACACACCCAACAGAGCCACACCCCCAACAGAGCCACACCCCCAACAGAGCCACACCCCCAACAGAGCCACACCCCCAACAGAGCCACTGCCAGAACAGAGCCGCACCCCCAACAGAGTCACTGCCAGAACAGAGCCGCACCCCCAACAGAGCCACACCCCCAACAGAGTCACACCCCCAACAGAGTCACACTCCCAACAGAGCCACACCCCTAACAGAGCCACACCCCCAACAGAGCCACACACCCAACAGAGCCACACCCCCAACAGAGCCACACCCCCAACAGAGCCACACCCCCAACAGAGCCACTGCCAGAACAGAGCCGCACCCCCAACAGAGCCGCACCCCCAACAGAGCCACACCCCCAACAGAGCCACACCCCCAACAGAGTCACTGCCAGAACAGAGCCACACCCCCAACAGAGCCACACCCCCAACAGAGCCACACCCCCAACAGAGCCACACCCCCAACAGAACCACACCCCCAACAGAGCCGCACCCCCAACAGAGCCACTGCCAGAACAGAGCCACACCCCCAACAGAGCCACACCCCCAACAGAGCCACACCCCTAACAGAGCCACACACCCAACAGAGCCACACCCCCAACAGAGTCACTGCCAGAACAGAGCCACACCCCCAACAGAGCCACACCCCCAACAGAGCCACACCCCCAACAGAGCCACACCCCCAACAGAACCACACCCCCAACAGAGCCACTGCCAGAACAGAGCCACACCCCCAACAGAGCCACACCCCCAACAGAGCCACACCCCCAACAGAGCCACACCCCCAACAGAGCCGCACCCCCAACAGAGCCGCACCCCCAACAGAGCCACTGCCAGAACAGAGCCACACTCCCAACAGAGCCACTGCCAGAACAGAGCCACACCCCCAACAGAGCCACACCCCCAACAGAGCCACTGCCAGAACAGAGCCACACTCCCAACAGAGCCACACCCCCAACAGAGCCACACCCCCAACAGAGCCACACCCCTAACAGAGCCACACACCCAACAGAGCCACACACCCAACAGAGCCACACCCCCAACAGAGCCACTGCCAGAACAGAGCCACACTCCCAACAGAGCCACACCCCCAACAGAGCCACGGACCCAACAGAGCCACACCCCCAACAGAGCCACACCCCCAACAGAGCCACTGCCAGAACAGAGCCACACCCCTAACAGAGCCACACACCCAACAGAGCCACACACCCAACAGAGCCACTGCCAGAACAGAGCCGCACCCCCAACAGAGCCACTGCCAGAACAGAGTCACACTCCCAACAGAGCCACTGCCAGAACAGAGCCACACTCCCAACAGAGCCACACCCCCAACAGAGCCACACCCCCAACAGAGCCACACCCCCAACAGAGCCACACCCCCAACAGAGCCACACCCCCAACAGAGCCACTGCCAGAGCAGAGCCACACCCCCAACAGAGCCACACCCCCAACAGAGCCACACCCCCAACAGAGCCACACCCCCAACAGAGCCACACCCCCAACAGAGCCACTGCCAGAACAGAGCCACACCCCCAACAGAGCCACACCCCCAACAGAGCCACACCCCCAACAGAACCACTGCCAGAACAGAGCCACACCCCCAACAGAGCCACACCCCCAACAGAGCCACACCCCCAACAGAGCCACACCCCCAACAGAGCCACACCCCCAACAGAGCCGCACCCCCAACAGAGCCACACCCCCAACAGAGCCGCACCCCCAACAGAGCCACACACCCAACAGAGCCACACCCCCAACAGAGCCACACCCCCAACAGAGCCACACCCCCAACAGAGCCGCACCCCCAACAGAGCCACACACCCAACAGAGCCACACTCCCAACAGAGCCACTGCCAGAACAGAGCCACACCCCCAACAGAGCCACACCCCCAACAGAACCACACCCCTGACAGAGCCACACCCCCAACAGAGCCACACCCCCAACAGAGCCACTGCCAGAACAGAGTCGCACCCCCAACAGAGTCACGCACCCAACAGAGCCACACCCCCAACAGAGCCACACACCCAACAGAGCCACACTCCCAACAGAGCCACACTCCCAACAGAGCCACTGCCAGAACAGAGCCACACCCCCAACAGAGCCACGCACCCAACAGAGCCACTGCCAGAACAGAGTCACACCCCAACAGAGCCACACCCCCAACAGAGCCACTGCCAGAACAGAGTCACACACCCAACAGAGCCACACCCCCAACAGAGCCACTGCCAGAACAGAGCCACACTCCCAACAGAGCCACACCCCCAACAGAGCCACACCCCCAACAGAGCCACACCCCCAACAGAGCCACACCCCCAACAGAGCCACACCCCCAACAGAGCCACTGCCAGAGCAGAGCCACACCCCCAACAGAGCCACACCCCCAACAGAGCCACACCCCCAACAGAGCCACTGCCAGAGCAGAGCCACACCCCCAACAGAGCCACACCCCCAACAGAGCCACACCCCCAACAGAGCCACTGCCAGAACAGAGCCACACCCCCAACAGAGCCACACCCCCCAACAGAGCCACACCCCCAACAGAACCACTGCCAGAACAGAGCCACACCCCCAACAGAGCCACACCCCCAACAGAGCCACACCCCCAACAGAGCCACACCCCCAACAGAGCCACACCCCCAACAGAGCCGCACCCCCAACAGAGCCACACCCCCAACAGAGCCGCACCCCCAACAGAGCCACACACCCAACAGAGCCACACCCCCAACAGAGCCACACCCCCAACAGAGCCACACCCCCAACAGAGCCGCACCCCCAACAGAGCCACACACCCAACAGAGCCACACTCCCAACAGAGCCACACTCCCAACAGAGCCACTGCCAGAACAGAGCCACACCCCCAACAGAGCCACACCCCCAACAGAGCCACACCCCCAACAGAGCCACACACCCAACAGAGCCACACTCCCAACAGAGCCACACTCCCAACAGAGCCACACCCCCAACAGAGCCACACCCCTAACAGAGCCACACCCCCAACAGAGCCACTGCCAGAACAGAGCCGCACCCCCAACGAGCCACACCCCCAACAGAGCCACCCCCCAACAGAGCCACTGCCAGAACAGAGCCACACCCCCAACCGAGTCACCCCCCAACAGAGCCACACACCCAACAGAGCCACTGCCAACAGAGCCACACCCCCAACAGAGCCACACCCCCACAGAGCCACACCCCCAACAGAGCCACTGCCAGAACAGAGCCGCACCCCCAACAGAGCCACACCCCCAACAGAGCCACACCCCCAACAGAGCCAAACCCCCAACAGAGCCACACCCCAACAGAGCCACACCCCCAACAGAGCCACTGCCAGAACAGAGCCACACCCCCAACAGAGCCACGCACCCAACAGAGCCACTGCCAGAACAGAGGCACACACCAACAGAGCCACACCCCCAACAGAGCCACACCCCCAACAGAGCCACACACCCAACAGAGTCACACACCCAACAGAGCCACACCCCCAACAGAGCCACGCACCCAACAGAGCCACACCCCCAACAGAGCCACACCCCCAACAGAGCCACTGCCAGAACAGAGCCACACCCCCAACAGAGCCACTGCCAGAACAGAGCCGCACCCCCAACAGAGCCACTGCCAGAACAGAGCCACACCCCCAACAGAGCCACACCCCCAACAGAGCCACACCCCCAACAGAGCCACTGCCAGAACAGAGCCACGCACCCAACAGAGCCACACCCCCAACAGAGCCACACCCCCAACAGAGCCACACCCCCAACAGAGCCACACACCCAACAGAGCCACACCCCCAACAGAGTCACACCCCCAACAGAGCCGCACCCCCAACAGAGTCACACCCCCAACAGAGCCACACCCCCAACAGAACCACTGCCAGAACAGAGCCACACCCCCAACAGAGCCGCACCCCCAACAGAGTCACACCCCCAACAGAGCCGCACCCCCAACAGAGCCACACCCCCAACAGAGCCGCACCCCCAACAGAGCCGCACCCCCAACAGAGCCACACCCCCAACAGAGCCGCACCCCCAACAGAGCCGCACCCCCAACAGAGTCACACCCCCAACAGAGCCGCACCCCCAACAGAGCCACACCCCAACAGAGCCACACCCCCAACAGAGCCACACACCCAACAGAGCCACACCCCCAACAGAGCCACGCACCCAACAGAGCCACACCCCCAACAGAGCCACACCCCCAACAGAGCCACACCCCCAACAGAGCCACACACCCAACAGAGCCACACCCCCAACAGAGTCACACCCCCAACAGAGCCGCACCCCCAACAGAGTCACACCCCCAACAGAGCCACACCCCCAACAGAGCCACGCACCCAACAGAGTCACACCCCCAACAGAGCCACACCCCCAACAGAGCCACACCCCCAACAGAGCCACACCCCCAACAGCGCCACACCCCCAACAGAGCCACACACCCAACAGAGCCACTGCCAGAACAGAGCCACACACCCAACAGAGCCACTGCCAAAACAGAGTCACACTCCCAACAGAGCCACACACCCAACAGAGTCACTGCCAGAACAGAGCCACACCCCCAACAGAGTCACTGCCAGAACAGAGCCACACCCCCAACAGAGCCACACCCCCAACAGAGCCACTGCCAGAACAGAGTCACACTCCCAACAGAGCCACGCACCCAACAGAGCCACACCCCCAACAGAGCCACACCCCCAACAGAGCCACTGCCAGAACAGAGTCACACCCCCAACAGAGCCGCACCCCCAACAGAGCCACACCCCCAACAGAGCCACGGACCCAACAGAGCCGCACCCCCAGCAGAGCCACACCCCCAACAGAGCCACACCCCTAACAGAGCCACTGCCAGAACAGAGTCACACTCCCAACAGAGCCACTGCCAGAACAGAGCCACTGCCAGAACAGAGCCACACACCCAACAGAGCAACGCACCCAACAGAGCCGCACCCCCAGCAGAGCCACTGCCAGAACAGAGTCACACTCCCAACAGAGCCACTGCCAGAACAGAGCCACTGCCAGAACAGAGCCACACCCCCAACAGAGCCACACCCCCAACAGAGCCACACCCCCAACAGAGCCACACCCCCAACAGAGCCACACCCCTAACAGAGCCACACACCCAACAGAGCCACACCCCCAACAGAGCCACACACCCAACAGAGCCACGGACCCAACAGAGCCACGCACCCAACAGAGCCACACCCCCAACAGAGCCACACCCCCAACAGAGCCACACCCCCAACAGAGCCACTGCCAGAACAGAGCCACACCCCTAACAGAGCCACTGCCAGAACAGAGTCACACTCCCAACAGAGCCACTGCCAGAACAGAGCCACACTCCCAACAGAGCCACACCCCCAACAGAGCCACACCCCCAACAGAGCCACACCCCCAACAGAGCCACACCCCCAACAGAGCCACACCCCCAACAGAGCCACTGCCAGAGCAGAGCCACACCCCCAACAGAGCCACACCCCCAACAGAGCCACACCCCCAACAGAGTCACACCCCCAACAGAGCCACACCCCCAACAGAGCCACTGCCAGAACAGAGCCACACCCCCAACAGAGCCACACCCCCAACAGAGCCACACCCCCAACAGAACCACTGCCAGAACAGAGCCACACCCCCAACAGAACCACTGCCAGAACAGAGCCACACCCCCAACAGAGCCACACCCCAACAGAGCCACACCCCCAACAGAGCCACACCCCCAACAGAGCCACACCCCCAACAGAGCCACACCCCCAACAGAGCCACACCCCCAACAGAACCACTGCCAGAACAGAGCCACACCCCCAACAGAGCCACACCCCCAACAGAGCCCGCACCCCCAACAGAGCCACACCCCCAACAGAGCCGCACCCCCAACAGAGCCACACACCCAACAGAGCCACACCCCCAACAGAGCCACACCCCCAACAGAGCCACACCCCCAACAGAGCCGCACCCCCAACAGAGCCACACACCCAACAGAGCCACACTCCCAACAGAGCCACACCCCCAACAGAGCCACACCCCCAACAGAGCCACACCCCCAACAGAGCCACTGCCAGAACAGAGCCACGCACCCAACAGAGCCACACCCCCAACAGAGCCACACCCCCAACAGAGCCACACCCCCAACAGAGCCACACACCCAACAGAGCCACACCCCCAACAGAGTCACACCCCCAACAGAGCCGCACCCCCAACAGAGTCACACCCCCAACAGAGCCACACCCCCAACAGAACCACTGCCAGAACAGAGCCGCACCCCCAACAGAGCCACACCCCCAACAGAGCCACACCCCCAACAGAGCCACACACCCAACAGAGCCACACCCCCAACAGAGCCACGCACCCAACAGAGCCACACCCCCAACAGAGCCACACCCCCAACAGAGCCACACCCCCAACAGAGCCACACACCCAACAGAGCCACACCCCCAACAGAGCCACACCCCCAACAGAGCCGCACCCCCAACAGAGTCACACCCCCAACAGAGCCACACCCCCAACAGAGCCACGCACCCAACAGAGCCACACCCCCCAACAGAGCCACACCCCCAACAGAGCCACACCCCCAACAGAGCCACACCCCCAACAGAGCCACACCCCAACAGAGCCACTGCCAGAACAGAGCCACACCCCCAACAGAGCCGCACCCCCAACAGAGCCACTGCCAGAACAGAGCCGCACCCCAACAGAGCCGCACCCCCAACAGAGTCACTGCCAGAACAGAGCCGCACCCCCAACAGAGCCACACCCCCAACAGAGTCACACCCCCAACAGAGTCACACTCCCAACAGAGCCACACCCCTAACAGAGCCACGCACCCAACAGAGCCACACACCCAACAGAGCCACACCCCCAACAGAGCCACACCCCCAACAGAGTCACACCCCCAACAGAGTCACACTCCCAACAGAGCCACACCCCCAACAGAGCCACTGCCAGAACAGAGCCACACCCCCAACAGAGCCACACCCCCAACAGAGCCACACACCCAACAGAGCCACACCCCCAACAGAGCCACACCCCCAACAGAGCCACACCCCCAACAGAGCCACTGCCAGAACAGAGCCGCACACCCAACAGAGCCACTGCCAGAACAGAGCCACACACCCAACAGAGCCACACCCCCAACAGAGCCACACCCCCAACAGAGTCACTGCCAGAACAGAGCCACACCCCCAACAGAGCCACACCCCCAACAGAGCCACACCCCCAACAGAGTCACTGCCAGAACAGAGCCACACCCCCAACAGAGCCACACCCCCAACAGAGCCACTGCCAGAACAGAGCCACACCCCCAACAGAGCCACACCCCCAACAGAGCCACACCCCCAACAGAGCCGCACCCCCAACAGAGCCACTGCCAGAACAGAGCCACACCCCCAACAGAGCCACACCCCCAACAGAGCCACACCCCCAACAGAGTCACACACCCAACAGAGCCACACCCCCAACAGAGTCACTGCCAGAACAGAGCCACACCCCCAACAGAGCCACACCCCCAACAGAGCCACACCCCCAACAGAGCCACACCCCCAACAGAACCACACCCCCAACAGAGCCACTGCCAGAACAGAGCCACACCCCCAACAGAGCCACACCCCCAACAGAGCCACACCCCCAACAGAACCACACCCCCAACAGAGCCACTGCCAGAACAGAGTCACACCCCCAACAGAGCCGCACCCCCAACAGAGCCACTGCCAGAACAGAGCCACACCCCCAACAGAGCCACACCCCCAACAGAACCACACCCCCAACAGAGCCACTGCCAGAACAGAGTCACACCCCCAACAGAGCCGCACCCCCAACAGAGCCACTGCCAGAACAGAGCCACACCCCCAACAGAGCCACTGCCAGAACAGAGCCACACTCCCAACAGAGCCACACCCCCAACAGAGCCACACCCCCAACAGAGCCACACCCCCAACAGAGCCACACCCCTAACAGAGCCACACCCCCAACAGAGCCACACCCCCAACAGAGCCACACCCCTAACAGAGCCACACACCCAACAGAGCCACACACCCAACAGAGCCACACACCCAACAGAGCCACACCCCCAACAGAGCCACTGCCAGAACAGAGCCACACTCCCAACAGAGCCACTGCCAGAACAGAGCCGCACCCCCAACAGAGCCACTGCCAGAACAGAGCCACACTCCCAACAGAGCCACACCCCCAACAGAGCCACACCCCCAACAGAGCCACACCCCCAACAGAGCCACACCCCCAACAGAGCCACACCCCCAACAGAGCCACACCCCCAACAGAGTCACACCCCCAACAGAGCCACACCCCCAACAGAGCCACTGCCAGAACAGAGCCACACCCCCAACAGAGCCACACCCCCAACAGAGCCACACCCCCAACAGAACCACTGCCAGAACAGAGCCACACCCCCAACAGAACCACTGCCAGAACAGAGCCACACCCCCAACAGAGCCACACCCCCAACAGAGCCACACCCCCAACAGAGCCACACCCCCAACAGAGCCACACCCCCAACAGAGCCGCACCCCCAACAGAGCCACACCCCCAACAGAGCCGCACCCCCAACAGAGCCACTGCCAGAACAGAGCCACACCCCCAACAGAGCCACACCCCCAACAGAGCCACACCCCCAACAGAGCCACACTCCCAACAGAGCCACGCACCCAACAGAGCCACACACCCAACAGAGCCACACCCCCAACAGAGCCACACCCCCAACAGAGCCACACCCCCAACAGAGCCACACCCCTAACAGAGCCACACACCCAACAGAGCCACACCCCCAACAGAGCCACACCCCCAACAGAACCACTGCCAGAACAGAGCCGCACACCCAACAGAACCACTGCCAGAGCAGAGCCACACCCCTAACAGAGCCACTGCCAGAGCAGAGCCACACCCCTAACAGAGCCACACACCCAACAGAGCCACTGCCAGAACAGAGCCGCACACCCAACAGAGTCACACCCCCAACAGAGCCACTGCCAGAACAGAGTCACACTCCCAACAGAGCCACACACCCAACAGAGCCACTGCCAGAACAGAGCCACACCCCTAACAGAGCCACACCCCCAACAGAGCCACTGCCAGAACAGAGTCACACTCCCAACAGAGCCACTGCCAGAACAGAGCCACACCCCCAACAGAGCCACACCCCCAACAGAGCCACACCCCCAACAGAGCCACACCCCCACAGAGCCACACCCCCAACAGAGCCACTGCCAGAGCAGAGCCACACCCCAACAGAGCCACACCCCCAACAGAGCCACACCCCCAACAGAGCCACACCCCCAACAGAGCCACACCCCAACAGAGCCACTGCCAGAGCAGAGCCACACCCCCAACAGAGCCACACCCCCAACAGAGCCACACCCCCAACAGAGTCACACCCCCAACAGAGCCACACCCCCAACAGAGCCACTGCCAGAACAGAGCCACACCCCCAACAGAGCCACACCCCCAACAGAGCCACACCCCCAACAGAACCACTGCCAGAACAGAGCCACACCCCCAACAGAACCACTGCCAGAACAGAGCCACACCCCCAACAGAGCCACACCCCCAACAGAGCCACACCCCCAACAGAGCCACACCCCCAACAGAGCCACACCCCCAACAGAGCCGCACCCCCAACAGAGCCGCACCCCCAACAGAGCCACACACCCAACAGAGCCACACCCCCAACAGAGCCACACCCCCAACAGAGCCACACCCCAACAGAACCGCACCCCCAACAGAGCCACACACCCAACAGAGCCACACTCCCAACAGAGCCACTGCCAGAACAGAGCCACACCCCCAACAGAGCCACACCCCCACAGAGCCACTGCCAGAACAGAGCCACACCCCCAACAGAACCACACTCCCAACAGAGTCACTGCCAGAACAGAGCCGCACCCCCAACAGAGTCACTGCCAGAACAGAGTCACACCCCCAACAGAGCCACACCCCCAACAGAGCCACTGCCAGAACAGAGCCACACCCCCAACAGAGCCACTGCCAGAACAGAGTCACACCCCCAACAGAGTCACACCCCCAACAGAGCCACACCCCCAACAGAGCCACACCCCCAACAGAGCCACGCACCCAACAGAGCCACACCCCCAACAGAGCCACACACCCAACAGAGCCACACACCCAACAGAGCCACTGCCAGAACAGAGTCACACTCCCAACAGAACCACTGCCAGAACAGAGCCACACTCCAAACAGAGCCACTGCCAGAACAGAGTCACACTCCCAACAGAACCACTGCCAGAACAGAGCCACACCCCCAACAGAGCCGCACCCCCAACAGAGCCACTGCCAGAACAGAGCCACACCCCCAACAGAGCCACACCCCCAACAGAGCCACTGCCAGAACAGAGTCACACTCCCAACAGAACCACTGCCAGAACAGAGCCACACACCCAACAGAGCCACACACCCAACAGAGCCACTGCCAGAACAGAGCCACACTCCCAACAGAGCCACACCCCCAACAGAGCCACACCCCCAACAGAGCCACACCCCCAACAGAGCCACACCCCCAACAGAGCCACTGCCAGAACAGAGCCACACCCCCAACAGAGCCACACCCCCAACAGAGCCACTGCCAGAACAGAGTCACACTCCCCACAGAGCCACTGCCAGAACAGAGTCACACCCCCAACAGAGCCACTGCCAGAACAGAGCCACACCCCCAACAGAGCCACACTCCCAACAGAGCCACACCCCCAACAGAGCCACACCCCCAACAGAGCCGCACCCCCAACAGAGCCACACACCCAACAGAGCCACACCCCCAACAGAGCCACACTCCCAACAGAGCCACATCCCCAACAGAGCCACACCCCCAACAGAGCCACACACCCAACAGAGCCACACCCCCAACAGAGCCACACCCCCAACAGAGCCACACCCCCAACAGAGCCACACCCCCAACAGAGCCACGCACCCAACAGAACCACTGCCAGAACAGAGTCACACCCCCAACAGAGCCACTGCCAGAAAAGAGCCTCACCCCCAACAGAGCCACTGCCGGAACAGAGTCACACTCCCAACAGAGCCACTGCCAGAACAGAGTCACACTCCCAACAGAGTCACACCCCCAACAGAGCCACTGCCAGAACAGAGTCACACCCCCAACAGAGCCACTGCCGGAACAGAGTCACACCCCCAACAGAGCCACTGCCAGAACAGAGTCACACTCCCAACAGAGCCACACTCCCAACAGAGCCGCACCCCCAACAGAACCACTGCCAGAAAAGAGCCTCACCCCCAACAGAGCCACGCACCCAACAGAGCCTCACCCCCAACAGAGCTACACCCCCAACAGAGCCACTGCCAGAACAGAGTCACACTCCTAACAGAGCCACTGCCGGAACAGAGCCACACCCCCAACAGAGCCACACCCCCAACAGAGTCACACCCCCAACAGAGCCACACCCCCAACAGAGCCACACCCCCAACAGAGCCACACACCCAACAGAGCCACACCTCCAACAGAACCACTGCCAGAACAGAGCCACACCCCCAACAGAGCCGCACCCCTAACAGAGCCACACCCCCAACAGAACCACTGCCAGAATAGAGCCGCACCCCCAACAGAGCCACACCCCCAACAGAGCCACACCCCCAACCGAGCCACACCCCCAACAGAGCCACTGCCGGAACAGAGTCTCACCCCCAACAGAGCCACTGCCAGAATAGAGCCGCACCCCCAACAGAGCCACTGTCAGAACAGAGTCACACACCCAACAGAGCCGCACCCCCAACAGAGCCACTGCCAGAACAGAGGCACACCCCCAACAGAGCCACTGCCAGAAAAGAGCCTCACCCCCAACAGAGCCACTGCCAGAACAGAGTCACACTCCCAACAGAGCCACTGCCAGAACAGAGCCACACTCCCAACAGAGCCACACACCCAACAGAGCCGCACCCCCAACAGAGCCACACCCCCAACAGAACCACTGCCAGAAAAGAGCCACACCCCCAACTGAGCCACTGCCAGAAAAGAGCCACACCCCCAACAGAACCACTGCCAGAAAAGAGCCACACCCCCAACTGAGCCACACCCCCAACAGAGCCGCACCCCAACAGAGCCACACCCCCAACAGAGCCACTGCCAGAACAGAGTCACACCCCCAACAGAGTCACTGCCAGAACAGAGCCACACCCCCAACAGAGCCACTGTCAGAACAGAGTCACACCCCCAACAGAGTCACTGCCAGAACAGAGCCACACCCCCAACAGAGTCACACCCCCAACAGAGCCACACCCCCAACAGAACCACTGCCAGAACAGAGCCTCACCCCCAACAGAGCCACTGCCGGAACAGAGTCACACTCCCAACAGAGCCACTGCCAGAACAGAGCCTCACCCCCAACAGAGCCACTGCCAGAACAGAGCCACACCCCCAACAGAGCCACTGCCAGAAAAGAGCCTCACCCCCAACAGAGCCACTGCCAGAACAGAGTCACACTCCCAACAGAGCCGCACCCCCAACAGAGCCACACCCCCAACAGAGCCACACCCCCAACAGAGCCACTGCCAGAACAGAGCCACACCCCCAACAGAGCCACACTCCCAACAGAGCCACACCCCAACAGAACCACTGCCAGAACAGAGCCACACCCCCAACAGAGCCACTGCCAGAAAAGAGCCTCACCCCCAACAGAGCCACTGCCAGAACAGAGTCACACTCCCAACAGAGCCGCACCCCCAACAGAACCACTGCCAGAAAAGAGCCTCACCCCCAACAGAGCCACTGCCAGAACAGAGTCACACTCCCAACAGAGCCACACCCCCAACAGAGCCACACCCCCAACAGAGCCGCACCCCCAACAGAGCCACACACCCAACAGAGCCACACCCCCAACAGAGCCACACTCCCAACAGAGCCACACCCCCAACAGAGCCGCACCCCCAACAGAGCCACACACCCAACAGAACCACACCCCCAACAGAACCACACCCCCAACAGAGCCACACCCCCAACAGAGCCACACACCCAACAGAACCACACCCCCAACAGAACCACTGCCAGAACAGAGCCACACCCCCAACAGAGCCACACCCCCAACAGAGCCACTGCCAGAACAGAGCCACACCCCCAACAGAGCCACACACCCAACAGAGCCACACCCCCAACAGAGCCACACCCCCAACAGAACCACACACCCAACAGAACCACTGCCAGAAAAGAGCCACACCCCCAACTGAGCCACACCCCCAACAGAGCCGCACCCCAACAGAGCCACACCCCCAACAGAGCCACTGCCAGAACAGAGTCACACCCCCAACAGAGTCACACCCCCAACAGAGCCGCACCCCCAACAGAGTCACACACCCAACAGAGCCACTGCCAGAACAGAGTCACACTCCCAACAGAGCCACACCCCCAACAGAGCCACACCCCCAACAGAGCCACACCCCCAACAGAGCCACTGCCAGAACAGAGCCACACCCCCAACAGAGCCACACCCCCAACAGAGCCACACACCCAACAGAGCCACACCCCCAACAGAGCCACACCCCCAACAGAGCCACACCCCCAACAGAGCCACGGACCCAACAGAGCCACTGCCAGAACAGAGCCACACCCCCAACAGAGCCACACCCCCAACAGAGCCACACCCCCAACAGAGCCACACCCCCAACAGAGCCACACACCCAACAGAACCACTGCCAGAACAGAGCCACACCCCAACAGAGCCACACCCCCAACAGAGCCACACCCCCCAACAGAGCCACACTCCCAACAGAGCCACTGCCAGAACAGAGTCACACACCCAACAGAGCCACACCCCCAACAGAGCCACTGCCAGAACAGAGTCACACACCCAACAGAGCCGCACTCCCAACAGAGCCACACACCCAACAGAGCCACACCCCCAACAGAGCCACACCCCCAACAGAGCCACTGCCAGAACAGAGCCACACCCCCAACAGAACCACTGCCAGAACAGAGCCACACCCCCAACAGAGTCACGCACCCAACAGAGCCACACCCCCAACAGAGCCACACCCCCAACAGAACCACTGCCAGAACAGAGTCACACCCCCAACAGAGCCACTGCCAGAACAGAGTCACACTCCCAACAGAACCACTGCCAGAACAGAGTCACACCCCCAACAGAGTCACACCCCCAACAGAGCCACTGCCAGAACAGAGTCACACTCCCAACAGAGCCACTGCCAGAACAGAGCCACACACCCAACAGAGCCACTGCCAGAACAGAGTCACACTCCCAACAGAGCCACTGCCAGAACAGAGTCACACTCCCAACAGAGCCGCACCCCCAACAGAGCCACACCCCCAACAGAGCCACTGCCAGAACAGAGTCACACCCCCAACAGAGCCACACACCCAACAGAGCCACACACCCAACAGAGCCACTGCCAGAACAGAGTCACACTCCCAACAGAGCCACTGCCAGAACAGAGCCACACACCCAACAGAGCCACTGCCAGAACAGAGTCACACTCCCAACAGAGCCGCACCCCCAACAGAGCCACACCCCCAACAGAGCCACTGCCAGAACAGAGTCACACCCCCAACAGAGCCACTGCCAGAACAGAGTCACACCCCCAACAGAGCCGCACCCCCAACAGAGCCACACCCCCAACAGAGCCACTGCCAGAACAGAGTCACACCCCCAACAGAGCCACTGCCAGAACAGAGTCACACTCCCAACAGAGCCACACCCCCAACAGAACCACACCCCCAACAGAGCCACACCCCCAACAGAGCCACTGCCAGAACAGAGCCGCACCCCCAACAGAGCCACTGCCAGAACAGAGTCACACTCCCAACAGAGCCACACCCCCAACAGAGTCACACACCCAACAGAACCACACACCCAACAGAGTCACACTCCCAACAGAGCCGCGCACCCAACAGAACCACTGCCAGAACAGAGCCGCACCCCCAACAGAGCCACACCCCCAACAGAGCCACGCACCTAACAGAGCCACACCCCCAACAGAGCCACACCCCCAACAGAGCCACACCCCCAACAGAGCCACACCCCCAACAGAGCCACACTCCCAACAGAGCCACTGCCAGAACAGAGCCACACCCCCAACAGAGCCACACACCCAACAGAGCCACACACCCAACAGAACCACTGCCAGAACAGAGTCACACACCCAACAGAGCCACACCCCCAACAGAGCCACACTCCCAACAGAGCCACACCCCCAACAGAGCCACACCCCCAACAGAGCCACACCCCCAACAGCGCCACACCCCCAACAGAGCCACGCACCCAACAGAGCCACACACCCAACAGAGCCACACCCCCAACAGAGCCAATGCCAGAACAGAGTCACACTCCCAACAGAGCCACTGCCAGAACAGAGTCACACTCCGAACAGAGCCGCACCCCTAACAGAGCCACACACCCAACAGAGTCACACACCCAACAGAACCACTGCCAGAACAGAGTCACACTCCCAACAGAGCCACTGCCAGAACAGAGTCACACTCCCAACAGAGCCGCACCCCTAACAGAGCCACACACCCAACAGAGTCACACACCCAACAGAACCACTGCCAGAACAGAGCCACACACCCAACAGAACCACTGCCGGAACAGAGTCACACCCCCAACAGAGCCACACCCCAAAATAATCAAACCCCACCTAAATTAAATCCAAGTAAGTTCTATATCCAATACATGAGCTGCGTCCCATCTGTAGCACGTCAAAAGCGCCATAACCCAAGTGAATAATATCTCAGGAGGATTGCACCCAGCACAAACATAACTCAAAACATGTGTATCCCAATAGCGCAATCCACAAGAACAATATCATGGCATCATGACTTTTGGATGAGCAAAAGAATTTAAATTTTCTGCAGATATTGAAGGTCTCAGCTGGTACAGCATTGTAGATGCTTCATAAAACTCCTGAGTCATCAGTCATTGGGGCGGTTAAGAGTCTGATTAGGAGGTGCTGTTGCCTGTGGCCAACTGTGTCCCACATCTGAAAGACAATAGGAATGTGTGGCAAACTGTGCCCCAGCTAAAGTCAACTCATTCAGGAGTAAGAGGAGAAAAGTGATCCTGGTGGAAAGACTTCCTCTTGGAGAGGGAGTGCTTCAGGTCTGGATTTCTTGCTCACAGGCAACAGACTGAGCAGTGTGCCATCCCCTGTGGAAGACATACCCTTTTTATGTTCATCGAACTGGTCATCTGCATTATCTGCTTGCACTTTGACTGCAGGTTGTTGAGAAGATCACATCTGGGATAAAGGATGCCCTGCAAGAAAAGAAATACGGTTTACTGCAGCACATCTCTCCCATTACCTAGTCCCCTCAAACCTCCGCCAGTGTACCTACACAACATGGACTACAGTGGTTCATGGAGGCCTCTCATTATTACCTTCTCAAGGGCAGTCCGAAGATGTGTAGATTAGGTGGATTGGCTATGTTAAATTTCCCCTTGGTGCCCAAAAGGTTAGGTGGGGTTACTGGGTTATCGGGATAGGTTAGGGAGTGGGTGCTCTTTCAGAGGGTCAATGCAGATTCGATGGGCCAAATGGCCACCTTCTGAACTATGGGGATTCTATGAATTAGGGAAAGCAACAAATACTGGTCTAGCCGTGATGTATACATCCCAAAATTGATCAACTCTGAATCTCCCTATACCCTCCTCCTGCCCATGGGGGTGAGGGTGTGGAGGGAGTCTGTGTTGGTGTTTGGGGAGTGAAGGTGTAAAGGGGGGTCTGTGTTGGTGTTTGGGGGAGTGAGGGTGTGGAGGGGGGTCTGTGTTGGGGTTTGTGGGTGAGGGTATGAAGGGGGTCTGTGTTGGTGTTTGGGGGTGAGGGTGCGGAGGGGGGTCTGTGCTGGTGTTTGGGGGTGAGGGTGGAGGGGTGTCTGTGTTAGATTTGGGGGTGAGGGTGTGGAGGGGGGTCTGTGTTGTGGTTTGGGGAGTGAGGGTGTGGAGGGGGGTCTGTGTTAGTGGTTGGGGAGTGAGGGTGTGGAGGGGGGTCTGTGCTGGTGTTTGGGGTGCGGGTGGAGGGGTGTCTGTGTTAGGTTTGGGGGTGAGGGTGTGGAGGGGGGTCTGTGTTGTGGTTTGGGGAGTGAGGGTGTGCAGCGGTGTATGTGTTGGTGTTTGGATATTGGTGTGTGCGTGTTTGGGTTGGGCCTGTGGAGGGGGTCTATTTTGCCTTTTGGGGGGTAGGATGCAGAATTGAGAGATTGTTTGCGTTTGGGGTGTGGGTGAGTGTGTGTAGTGGGGGGGTTGTTGGGGTTTGGGGTGGAGTGGGGGTGGTTGTTGGGGTGTGGGGTACAGAGTGGGCGGTTGTTGGGGTTTGGGGTACGGAGTGGGGGGATTGTTGGGGTTTGAGGTGTGGAGTGGGGGGGTTGTTGGGGTTTGGAGTACGGAGTGGGGGGGGTTGTTGGCATTTGGGGTGTGGAGTGGGGTGTTGTTGGGGTTTGGGGGTGGAGTGGGGGGTTGTTGGGGTTTGGGGTACGGAGTGGGGGTGGTTTTGGTGTTTGGGGTGTGGACTGGGGGGGCTGTTGGGGTGTGGAGTGGGGGGGTTGTTGGGGTTTGGGGGGGTGGGTACGGGGTGGGGGGGCTGTTGGGGTTTGGGGGTGGAGTGGGGGGTTATTGGGGTTTGGGGTGTGGAGTGGGGGGTGGTTGGGGTTTAGGGTGTGGAGTGGGGGGGCTGTTGGGGTTTGGTGTGTGGAATGGGGGGTTTGGGGGTGGGGGTGGAGTGGGGGGTTGTTGGGGTTTGGGGTACGGAGTGGGGGGGTTGTTGGGGTTTGGGGTGTGGAGTGGGGGGGTTGTTGGGGTTCGGGGTGTGGAGTGGGAGGGTTGTTGGGGTTTGGGGTGTGGAGTGGAAGGGTTGTTGGGGTTTGTTGGGGTTTGGGGGTGGAGTGGGGGGTTTGTTGGGGTTTGGAGTGGGGGGGTTTGGGGGTGGGGGGTGGAGTGGGGGGGTTGTTGGTGTTTGGGGTACGGAGTGGGGGGTTGTTGGGATTTGGGGTGTGGAGTGGGGGGGTTGTTGGGGTTTGGGGGTGGAGTCGGGGGGGTTGTTGGGGTTTGGGGTGTGGAGTGAGGGGGGTTTTTGGGGTGTGGGGTCCAGAGTGGGGGGGTTGTTGGGGTTTGAGGTGTGGAGTGGGGGGTTGTTGGGGTTTGGGGGGTTGAGTGGGGAGGTTGTTGGGGTTTGGGGGTGGAGTGGGGGGTAGTTGCGGTTTGGGGGTGGACTGGGGGGATTGTTGTGGTTTGGGGTGTGGAGTGAAGGGGTTGTTGGGGTGTGGGGTACAGAGTGGGGGGGTTGTTGGGGTTTAGGGGTGGGGGTGTGGAGTGTGGGGGTTGTTGGGGTGTGGGGTACAGAGTGGGGGAGTTGTTGGGGTTTAGGGGTGGGGGTGTGGAGTGGGGGATTGTTGGGGTTTGGGGTACAGAGTGGGTGGAGGGGTTGTTGGGGTTTAGGGGTGGGCTGTGGAGTGGGTGGGGTTGTTGGGGTTTGGGGTACAAAGTGGGGGGGGTTGTTGGGGTTTGGGGTGTGGAGTGGGGGAGTTATTGGGGTTTGGGGTGTGGAGTGGGGGGGTTATTGGGGTTTGGGGTGTGGAGTTGGGGGGGGTTGTTGGGGTTTGGGGTACGGAGTGTGGGGGGTTTGGGGTAAGAAGTGGGGGAGATTGTTAGGGTTTGGGGGTGGGGGGTGGGGGGGTTGTTGGGGTTTGGGGTATGGAGTGGGGGGTTTGTTGGGGTGTGAGGTGTGGACAGGGGGTGTTTTGGGGGTTTGGGGTGTGGAGTGGGGGGGTTGTTGGGGTTTGGGGTGTGGAGTGGGGGGTTGTTGGGGTTTGGGTTGTTGGGTGGGGGGGGTTGTTTGGGTTTGGGGTGGGGGGGTGGAGTGGGGGGCTGTTGAGGTTTGGGGTGTGGAGTGGGGGGGTTGTTGGGGTTTGGGTGTGGAGTGGGGGGGTTGTTGGGGTTTGGGTGTGGAGTGGGGGGGTTGTTGGGGTTTGGGGTGTGGAGTGGGGGGTTATTGGGGTTTGGGGTACAGAGTGGGGGAGATTGTTGGGGTTTGGGGTGGGGGGTGGAGTGGGGGGCTGTTGGGGTTTGGGGTACAGAGTGGGGGGTTGTCGGCGTTTGGGGTGGGGGGGGTGGAGTGGGGAGGCTGTTGGGGTTTGGGGTACAGAGTGTGGGATTGTTGGGGGTTGGGGGTGGGGTTGCGGAGTGGGGGGGTTGTTGGGATTTGGGGTATGGAGTGTTGGGGTTTGGGGTACGGGGTGTGGGGGGTTTGGGGTAAGAAGTGGGGGAGATTGTTAGGGTTTGGGGGTGGGGGGGTGGGGGGGTTGTTGGGGTTTGGGGTACGGAGTGGGGGGTTTGTTGGGGTGTGAGGTGTGGAGAGGGGGTGTTTTGGGGGTTTGAGGTGTGGAGTGGGGGGTTGATGGGGGTTTGGGGTGTGGAGTGGGGGGGTTGTTGGGGTTTGGGTTGTTGGGTGGGGGGGTTGTTGGGGTTTGGGGTGGGGGGGTGGAGTGGGGGGCTGTTGGGGTTTGGGGTACAAAGTGGGGAGGTTGTTGGGGTTTGGGGTGGGGTGTGGAGTGGGGGGGTTGTTGAGGTTTGGGGTGTGGAGTGGGGGGGTTGTTGGGGTTTGGGTGTGGAGTGGGGGGGTTGTTGGGGTTTGGGTGTGGAGTGGGGGAGTTGTTGGGGTTTGGGGTGTGGAGTGGGGGGTTATTGGGGTTTGGGGTACAGAGTGGGGGAGATTGTTGGGGTTTGGGGTGGGGGGTGGAGTGGGGGGCTGTTGGGGTTTGGGGTATAGAGTGGGGGGTTGTCGGGGTTTGGGGTGGGGGGTGGAGTGGGGGGGCTGTTGGGGTTTGGGGTACAGAGTGTGGGATTGTTGGGGGTTGGGGGTGGGGTTGCGGAGTGGGGGGGTTGTTGGGATTTGGGGTATGGAGTGGGGGTGTTGTTGTTGTAATTTTGTACGTTACCTCATCAGCACAGTACGCGCAGTCCTTGTCCACTTTCACAGTGGACTGATGGGTTTGTTGGGTGTGGGGGTGTGGAGTGGGGGTTGTTGGGGTTTGAGGGTGGGGTTGCGGAGTGGGGGGGTTGTTGGGGTTTGGGTTGCGGAGTGGGGGGGTTGTTGGGGTTTGGGGTGTGGAGTGGGGAGGTTATTGGGGTTTGGGGTATGGAGTGAGGGGGTTGGGGTACAAAGTGGGGGAGATTGTTGGGGTTTGGGGGTGGGGGGGTGGAGTGGGGGGGCTGTTGGGGTTTGGGGTACAGAGTGTGGGATTGTTGGGGGTTGGGGTGTGGACTGACGGGTTTGTTGGGTGTGGGGGTGTGGAGTGGGGGTTGTTGGGGTTTGAGGGTGGGGTTGCGGAGTGGGGGGGTTTGTTGGGATTTGGGGTGTGGAGTGGGGGTTGTTGGGGTTTGAGGGTGGGGTTGCGGAGTGGGGGGGTTGTTGGGATTTGGGGTATGGAGTGGGGGTGTTGTTGTTGTAATTTTGTACGTTACCTCATCAGCACAGTACGCGCAGTCCTTGTCCACTCTCATACACTCAGTGCAGGTTTTGGCTCGACTGACAACGCAGCGATTGCCTGGAGCAAAAACATGTCAAATACACAGGAGCAAACAATGAAAGGTCAAACTAGACACACATGCACAAATCAGCCCCTCAGTAACATGCTTTCTGTGATCATTGTCGATTCGTTGATCCTTTAAAGGAGCCACCGGCAGAACAGTGAGCAGGATTCTCCGTTTGAGAGACAAGTGTTCCCAGCAAGGCTGATAGCAAACAACTCACGTTCCCTTTGGGGTGCTCTTCGGTGAGTGAGTCAGGGTATGCTAATGACCCAGTACGCTGCCAGCGCGAATTGAGAGTAATTCCTGTGGTAGTATGACTCGGGGTATTACGGTACCTGGGAGTGTGAGCTGCCATTGCTGCAGAGGACTCGCTGCCCATTGGCCCAGGTATGTCATGTGCCTCTCAGTCGATTGGCTGAGAGGTAGGTAGCTCCGCCTATGAGGCGGGGTATAAGAACCCGTGTCCCCAGCAGTCAGCCATTCTTCTGTACGTCTGCTGCCGGATCCACTTCTTGTGTATTAAAGCCTATCGTTCGGACTTTATCTACGTTTTGTGTCCATTGATTGTGCATCAATTCCCGACCCAGAGGGTGTTCTAACTACTGGGGCCTGAGTTAGTGATAAAAAGCCTGGCAGCTGGAGCAGTTTTTACGCGCTTCATTTACCACACATTCACTGCAGTCACCAAGATGTCTCACAGAAGACCTGCCCCCTGAGTTCGGGAATCCGGGTCAGACCCCAGCTCCATGCCAATGAGTAGCGGAGGGACACCCTCTTCCCCAGGGTGGACTGCAGATTCAAGCCTGCCCCGGGTGGTGGTGGCAGTGACAGCGCTACCAGTCTCACCAGGAACAGACAACTGGTGATCCTGTGGAGTGGGGTCACTGATGGCCCCTCTGCCCTGAGAGAGGCAGAGAATCAGGGAGGGCTACCAAGGTCACAGTGGAGGTGTCCTCTGGTTAGAGTGAGCTTTGTCAATCCCCTGCTACCTCTGCAGTGGGGCAGCACTTCTGAGGAGTGCCAAAGCCCGGTGGCCCCTGATTATGCTTGGCCACACCCTGATGTACCATCAATTGAACGCGAGACGAGTTGCTGAACAAAAGTATGGCTCTAATATACTTGATGTTAAGTCCTGCGGTCGATTACAGTAGAAGGACGACTGCCGGGAGTACTGGGTATTTATACCCCGCCCTGGAGGCGGGGTTAACTCAGCCTCTCGACCAATCGGGGAGCTGTCACATGACTGGTCTCAACCAACCGGTCGGGAGGCACATGACCGACCAGGGCCAATGGTAAGCCGGTGTTCTGCACCAATGGCAGGCAGCTATGCTAATCATACCACCACACACCCATCCCATTGAAGATACAGCTGGGGTATGAGGGTGTCTAGAGGGGAAATCTGGGTGGGCTTCCAGATGACCAGAGGCCTTCTGAGCATTCAAAGGATACAGGCAGCACTCTGCAGTGTGAGCAGCCAGGAGCCTGTAAGTAGCACAAAAGGGGTGTGTTTAAAACCCAGTCTGCAGCAAGGGCGACCTTGATCAGGCCACCTTGATCACCGAGCGGGACACCCCGAATCCACGCTCCCTGCTACTGCCCCCAACCTGGACAGCCACCCCCTAACAAGCCTTCCGCTCCCCCTCCGCAGCCAAGGCGCACAGTCCCCGTTTGTAAATTCATGTAGTAACTTGCACCTGCGTGACATCTGTCTGAGAGGGACAGAGCATTGTTGAAGGGCAGAGCATACTGTGTCCAACCTGCTAATTAGATTTAAGTGCATGCAAACGCTGCTTTTGCATGACCCCGCTGTGCAGGGGCACAATGCTTTTGCTGCGGGGGAGGCACTGGAACCAGCGCCTGGCGCAAACCTCGATTTGCGCATGACCCCCAATTCTCCGCCTGATCGCGATTCACGTTCCGGGCATCGTGAGGCGGAGAATCCACCCCAGTAAATGTGTTAATAAACTTTCCTGAGTGTAGGTAATGAAGATCATTGCTGGATCCTCCCAATTGCCTCCCCCTCTCCTCGGCCCTCCGAAACACCTCACCTCACCCCAGCACAACCACACTCCTGATCATTGCCAGCGACAAAATCAATATTCTTCACCGGTGATCACCCCAGGAAGATCCAGCAGGCCTTCCAAGGCCCAATATTAGCAATGTCTTGGGTTCATCGATTCCAGCGTGAGATCATTCCCAACAGGTTATTTCTGCACTATAATAATGGTGAGTTCTTCATGGAGAAAATGTTTTTAAAAGAAGAGAAAAAAAAGATAAAAGTAGAAATCTCACTTCTCTCTCCCTGACACACAGTCCCCAACAGGACAGCGAGCAGCACTGAGCGCCAGATCCTCCGCCACTCCATCTAGATAAAACACAAAGGATTAATCGTTAACTTTCCAGTATTGGCTCTGAGGAAACATACATAGAAAATAGAAGCAGGAGGAGGCCATTCGGCCCTTCGAGCCTGTTCCAACATTCATTATGATCATGGCTGATCATCAAGTTTGATACCCTGATCCCTTTCCCCAATATCCCTTGGTCTCTCTATTATTTTTCATCCTCTGATCTCCAGTCTGTGTGACAACACTCTCACAGATTCTTCTGTTCAAGATGTGACCTCTGCTCTCTGTGCAAACTGGACACTGAAAGACCTGGGGCTGGATTTTCCGATTATGGGGCTATGTCCCCATGCCGGCTTGGGAACGGCGGAGTTTCACGCCAGGGAGAATGGTGTAAAGCGGCCACCAATTCCCCATTTTGCTGGGGGCTAGCATGCCGGCAGCGTAGAGCCCAGAGAATTGCCACGTTCGTGGCCGCGCATGCGCATGGCAGCGGCCTGCAGCGGCCAGGCCATACTACAGGGTAGAGGCCGCTCGCGGATCCGGCCGTGAAATAGTGCCCCCCCTTTGGTCAGCTCGTGCACCCCGGACCACCCCCCCACAGTGCTCCCAACCCCTAATAAATACCCCCCGCCTGCGGATTGGCCCACCCCCGACTGTAGCACCGCTGGATTGAGTGCGCAGACGCAACGCCGAGTTCTCGACGGATGGGACCACACGCGACCGACGCTGTCGAGAAGTTGGGGGCGGAGCATCGGGGGGGGGGGGGGAAGCGGCATGGGTTTCCTCCGGGTGCTCCACTTTCCTCCCAAAGATGTACAGGTTAGGTGGATTGGCCATACTAAATTGCCCTTAGTGTCCAAAAAAAAGGTTAGGTGGGTTTACTAGGTTATGGAGGTAACTGGATGTGTGGCCTTAAGTGCGGTGCTCTTTCCAAGGGCACGTGCAGACTCGATGGGGCGAATGGCCTGCTTCTATGATTCCATGAAATTCCTTCTTGAAATTACATAATGTTTCGTTCAACTACTTTTTGTGGTCGTGAAGTCCACCGATTCACCACTCTCTGTGTAAAGAAATGTCTCCTTACCTCAGACCTAAAAGATTTACCCCTTATCCTCAAACTATGACCCGTAGTTCTGGACTCTCCCACCATCGGAAACATTCTTTCTGAATCTACCCTATCTAAATCTGTTAGAATGTTGTAAGTTTCTATGAGATCCCCTCTCACTTTTCTAAAACATAGGGCGAGATTCTCCGCACTCCCGACGGTGCGGAGAATAGCGTGGCTCGTAAAGTTTTACGGCCACGCTGTTCCGATGCCCTCCCGCTATTCTCCCCCCCCCCCCCCCCCCACGCCCGACTCCCGATACGAATCGCTGCCGCCGTTTTTTTACGGCCGGCAGCGATTCTCAGCTGATCGATGGGCCGAGTTCCCAGCCCTTTACGGCTGTTTTTACGAACGGCAAACACACCTGGTCTGGCCGTTCGTAAAAACGGCCGTAAACACTCGCATTTTATAACCATGGCACCGATTGGCACGGCAGTATCACGGCCGTGCCAAGGGTGCCATGGGCCCGCTATCGGTGGGCACCGATCGCGGGCAGCGGGCCCGATGCCCGCGCACTATTTGTCCTTCCGCCGCCCCGCAGTATCCATTCGCGGGGCGGCTGAGGCGCATCCCGGCCCGCGCATGCGCGGGTTTCGCGCAAATACGCGATGACGTCATCCGCGCATGCGCGGGTTGGAGTCTTCCAATCCGCGCATGCGCGGCTGACGTCATATGACGCGTCAGCCGGCGCTAACTCGGGCAAGCGGGCTTAACGAAATTCGTTAAGCCCGTGATGCCGGAGTTTACGGCGTCGGGCTGCTAGCCCCGACCGGGGAGCAGAATCGGTTCCCAGTCGGGAAGGGGCGGCCAGCCTTACGATTTCTCCCGGTTTGGGAGAATCGCGCCCTAAGAATATAGGAGCAGGAAAAGGTCATTTGGCCCTTCGAGCCTGCTCCACCATTCATCATGATCGTGTCTTATCATCCAACTCAAGAGCCTCATCCCACTTTCCCCTTCATATCTTTTGATCTCCTTTGCCCCAAGTGCTATATCGAACTGCTTCTGCCGTGTGGGCAGCACGGTAGTGTTGTATTATGCTGCTTCAGATAACACAGGCTGCTACTTGATGCAGTCTTAACTAAAGGATGCACCAGAACTATTAACACAGTTCTCAAATGAGTTTGACTCTCTGCTAATCTAACTGTAGTAACTCAGTCTAACTGTACCAGCTTGCTCCAAGCCACGTGCTGGGGTGTGATGCTGCTGATCAACCCTGTCTAACTCTCTAGATGTCTGTCTGTGGAAAGAGGCAGGGTGTGAGTGCCAGTGTTTATGTCATGCCCCCTTGTGGTGATGCCACCTCTTGAGTGTCCTGACTGCTCATTCGTTGTGTCCTATTCTGAGTGTTCATTGGTTGCATGTTTGCATATCATGACATCTCCCCCTTTTTTTAGATGTATACATGTGAATGTGTCTGTCTAATGTGACTGACTGAGGAATACAGAACAGAACAAACGAAACAAATGCTCATAAGTCCAGTCTCTGAGGCTTGCGTCTGATCCTCGTCGACTGCCGGCGAGGTGGTGGAGGGAATGACGGTGTCTTGACAGGCAAGTGGGAGGTACGACTGGTGGCCTCGTGGTTCAAGGTGTCTGGAGGTGGCAATTTGATATGTGGAAGTGGAGGGGAAAGTGGTTGTGGGCAAGCAACTTTTCGCAGTGTCCTTCGATTCCTTCGCACAATGGAGCCATCAGCCATACGTATGACATAGGATCAGGGCACGGCCTGTCGAACGAAAGCTGGAGCAGACCACCCACCATCCGGTATCTTGATCCTGACCGTGTCTGCCGGGGAAAGCACACCCAGATCGGTGGCCCTGCTTCTGGCTGTCGCGAAGCTGCTGCATCTTCTGCAGCACCGGAAGGTGATCAAAATTGGGCAGGTGTATGGCTGGAAGCATCGTCCGCAGGTCCCTGTTCATCAGCAGTTGAGCTGGCAACATGCCAGTGGACAAGGGAGTCGCCCGGTACGTAAGTAGTGCAAGGTGTATGTCGGAAGTGGAGTCCGAAGCCTTGCGGATGAGCTGCTTAATGATGTGCACCCCTTTTTCGACTTTGCCATTGGACTGCGGATACTGCGGACTGGAGGTGACATGCCTGAAATTGTAGCTCTTGGCAAACGTGGACCATTCTCGACTGTGGAAGTACGGGCCATTGTCGCTTATGATGGTGTTCGGGGTGCCATGCCGTGCTGCTTTACACGCTTTGATGGCGGTCCGTGAGGTGAGGTCTGGCAGCTTCAGCACCTCAGGATAGTTCGAAAAGTAATCGATGATTAAGATATAGTCGCAACCATTCACAAGGACTAAGTCAATGCTAACCTTGGACCACGGAGAGGTCTCTAGGTCATGTGGTTGGAGCGTCTCCTTGCTCTGCACTGGTTGGAACCACTGACAGGTTTCGCAGTTCAGGACCATGTCCGTGATGTCCTGGTTGATGCCGGGCCTATAGACAGCTTGCCGGGTCCTCCGTCTGCACTTTTCTACGCCCAGGTGTCCCTCATGAATCTGCCCCAGCACCATGCTCTGGAGACGTAGCGGGATGACTATCCTGTCCAGCTTGAGAGCAGGATGCCGTCGATCAGCATCAGGTCGTCCTTGACACTGTAGAATTGAAGACATTGTCCTTTCTGCTAGCCATTGCTGAGATTGTGGATGACTCGTTGCAACGAGTCTTTGGCCATCGCTTCTCGGATGAGAACGATCTTCTCATTGGTTGCCGGGACAGTGCTTGCACACAGTTGTACCTGCAATTCAATGTGCTGGATGATCTCCAGTAGCTCACTGGGCGAGATGACGGAGCGGGAAAATGCATCGGCGATGATGAGCTCCTTGCCAGGTGTGTACACCAAATTGAAATCATACCTCCGGGGTTTGAGCAGAATTCTCTGCAAACAAGGCGTCATGTCGTTCAGGTCCTTTTGGATGATGTGGACCAGAGGCCTATGATCCGTCTCAACAGTAAATGTTGGCAAAGCCGTAGCCATAATCCTGAAATTTGAGGATGCCGGTGAGAAGACCTAAACACTCCTTCTCAATCTGCACATAGCTGGTCTCAGTGGGTGTCATTGCCCGTGACGCGTATGCTACTGGTACCCAAGATGACGTGTCGTCTCTTTGAAATAACACCGCCCCAATGCCATCCTGACTCGCATCTGTGGAATACTTGGTCTCTCGATCTGCGGAAAAGAATGCAAGGACGGGTGCAGTGGTGAGCTTGGCTTTCAACTCCAGCCACTCTGTTCGGTGCTCCGCCTTCCACTCAAAGGCGTGTGATTTTTTCACCAGGTTGCGTAGGGCCGTAGTGTGTGTGGCCAAATTCGGGATTTTTTATTATCATAGAATTTACAGTGCAGAAGGAGGCCATTCAGCCCATCGAGTCTGCACCGACTCTTGGAAAGAGCACCCTACCCAAGGTCCACACCTCCACCCTATCCCCATAACCCAGTGACCCCACCCAACACTAAGGGCAATTTTGGACGCTAAGGGCAATTTATCATGGCCAATCCACCTAACCCGCACATCTTTGGACTGTGGGAGGAAACCGGAGCGCCCGGAGGAAACCCACGCACACACGGGGAGGACGTGCAGACTCCGCACAGACAGTGACCCAAGCCGGAATCGAACCTGAGACCCTGGAGCTGTGAAGCAATTGTGCTATCCACAATGCTACCGTGCTGCCAAGGAAATTGCCCATTCCCAGGAAGCTTAGTACTGCCTTCTTGTCCTCGGGGACTTTCATTGCCTCGATGACTTTAATTCTGTCTGTATCCAGGCGCACACCGTGTCGCGAAATCTGATCGCCCAGGAACTTCAGCGTGGATGTCCCAAAACAGCATTTGGACCTGTTTAGCTTGAGGCCATGTTCCTGTATGCGTCGGAATACTTTCTTGAGTTGCGACACATGACTCTGAGGTTGGGGACCAGATTATGATATCGTCAATGTAGACACGAACCCCTTCTATTTCCTCCATCATCTGTTCCATGATGCAATGGAAAATCTCTGATGCCGAGATGATGCCAGACCTGCCAAAAGGCATGTTGAAGGTGCAGAGCCTTCTGCTGGATTCTTCAAGTTGGATTTGCCAAAATCCTTGGGATGCGTCCAATTTTGTGAAGAAGCGCGTGTGTGCCATCTCACTCGTGATTTATTCCCTCTTCGGGATGGAGTAATGTTCCCGCTTAATGTTTTTATTTAGATCTTTGGGGTCAATGCAGATGCGTAGGTCCCCCGAAGGCTTCTTTACGCACACCCTCGAGCTGACCCAGTCGGTTGGTTCAGTGACCTTGGAGATGATGCCTTTTTGTCGTAGACTCGTGAGCTCTGCCTTCAGGCGCTCTCTCAGTGGAGCAGGGACTCGTCGTGGTGCGTGGACCACTGGCTTGGCATCAGGCCGTAGTAGAATCTTGTACTCGTACGGCGTGCCCATCCCGCTAAATACGTCTGGGTTAGGATGTCATCGACGCTGGCCTGAAGATCCGAATGGGACGGCGTTGTGGTGTAGACCCTTTGAATGAGGTTCAGTTGCTTGCAGTGCACGTAGCAGGGACGCCCTGTCTGGTTTAACAATCTTGCAGCGTAAGCTTGCTTGCGTGTGTCGGCTGGACACCTGCAGATGGCAGGACCCCAGTGCCTTGATTGCGTTTCCATTGTAGTCCAGGAGTTTGCAGGCGGCTGGAAGGATTGTCGGGGTCTTCTTGATTCTCTTAAAGTCCACCTGCGAAATCAGGTTGGCGGAGGCACCTATGTCCAGTTTGAACTGGATGGGGCAGTGGTTGACCTTCATCACTGCATGCCATTCGTCCTCGGAATCCACGGCCAGGATCGATTGGACTCGCGATGTGTCCGGTGTGGCGTATCCACACTTCATAATAATGCCCACTCCGTAAGTGTTGTCCAGGTAATCATCATCTGGATCCATCGCACTGCCTGGATCAGAGTCATGCATTCGGTGTTGCACACTTCTGATGCGCCGCTGTCGGAATTGGGAGCGCTGGCTCCTGACAGGTGATGCAGATCTGCACAGGGCTGCATAGTGGTTTGGTTTCCCACAGTTTAAACAGAGTTTGCCTCTTGCAGGGCAGTTTTTTAAAAAATGGGTGGTGCCGCAGTTCGCACACATCATGACACGGCATCATGACACGGCGTCTTGAGACTCAGTGCGTCATTACATAAGAACATAAGAACATAAGAACTAGGAGCAGGAGTAGGCCATCTGGCCCCTCGAGCCTGCTCCACCATTCAATTAGATCATGGCTGATCTTTTGTGGACTCAGCTCCACTTTCCGGCCCGAACACCATAACCCTTAATCCCTTTATTCTTCAAAAAACTATCTATCTTTACCTTAAAAACATGTAATGAAGGAGCCTCAACTGCTTCACTGGGCAAGGAATTCCATAGATTCACAACCCTTTGGGTGAAGAAGTTCCTCCTAAACTCAGTCCTAAATCTACTTCCCCTTATTTTGAGGCTATGCCCCCTAGTTCTGCTGTCACCCGCCAGTGGAAACAACCTGCCCGCATCTATCCTATCTATTCCCTTCATAATTTTAAATGTTTCTATAAGATCCCCCCTCATCCTTCTAAATTCCAACGAGTACAGTCCCAGTCTACTCAACCTCTCCTCATAATCCAACCCCTTCAGCTCTGGGATTAACCTAGTGAATCTCCTCTGCACACCCTCCAGCGCCAGTACGTCCTTTCTCAAGTAAGGAGACCAAAACTGAACACAATACTCCAGGTGTGGCCGCACTAACACCTTATACAATTGCAACATAACCTCCCTAGTCTTAAACTCCATCCCTCTAGCAATGAAGGACAAAATTCCATTTGCCTTCTTAATCACCTGTTGCACTTGTAAACCAACCTTCTGTGACTCATGCACTAGCACACCCAAGTCTCTCTGAACAGCGGCATGCTTTAATATTTTATCGTTTAAATAATAATCCCGTTTGCTGTTATTCCTACCAAAATGGATAACCTCACATTTGTCAACATTGTATTCCATCTGCCAGACCCGAGCCCATTCACTTAACCTATCCAAATCCCTCTGCAGACTTCCAGTATCCTCTGCACTTTTCGCTTTACCACTTATCTTAGTGTCATCTGCAAACTTGGACACATTGCCCTTGGTGCCCAACTCTAAATCATCAATGTAAATTGTGGACAATTGTGGGCCCAACACGGATCCCTGAGGGACACCACTAGCTACTGATTGCCAACCAGAGAAACACCCATTTATCCCAACTCTTTGCTTTCTATTAATTAACCAATCCTCTATCCATGCTACTACTTTACCCTTAATGCCATGCATCTTTATCTTATGCAGCAACCTTTTGTGTGGCACCTTGTCAAAGGCTTTCTGGAAATCCAGATATACCACATCCATCGGCTCCCCGTTATCTACTGCACTGGTAATGTCCTCAAAAAATTCCACTAAATTAGTTAGGCATGACCTGCCTTTAACGAACCCATGCTGCGTCTGCCCAATGGGACAATTTCTATCCAGATGCCTCGCAATTTCTTCCTTGATGATAGATTCCAGCATCTTCCCTATTACCGAAGTTAAACTCACTGGCCTATAATTTCCTGCTTTCTGCCTACCTCCTTTTTTAAACAGTGGCGTCACGTTTGCTAATTTCCAATCCACCGGTACCACCGCAGAGTCTAGTGAATTTCGGTAAATAGCCTCATTTCTATCAGTCGCTGGCATGTTATTTGTGTCTTCCACTGTGAAGACCGACCCAAAAAACCTGTTCAGTTCCTCAGCCATTTCCTCATTTCCCATTATTAAAACTCCCTTCTCATCCTCTAAAGGACCAATATTTACCTTAGCCACTCTTTTTTGTCTTATATATTTGTAAAAACCTTTACTGTCTGTTTTTATATTCTGAGCAAGTTTACTCTCATACTCTATCTTACTCTTCTTTATAGCTTTTTTAGTAGCTTTCTGTTGCCCCCTAAAGATTTCCCAGTCCTCTAATCTCCCAGCAATCTTTGCCACTTTATATGCTTTTTCCTTCAATTTGATACTCTCCCTTATTTCCTTAGATATCCATGGTCGATTTTCCCTCTTTCTTCCGTCCTTCCTTTTTGTTGGTATAAACGTTTGCTGAGCACTGTGAAAAATCGCTTGGAAGGTTCTCCACTGTTCCTCAACTGTTCCACCATGCGTCGGGCCCCAGGAAGAGCGCGCAAAATGGCCGCTTTCGTCAATGTGGTGGCGCTGCATCTGGGAGATGGCCTGAACACACTCCACCTTGTGGGAGGCTTGTTTTTCACTTTCTGCCGTTTTGTACTGTGAATAGCGATTTTTAGAATGCTAATGCACCGTGCACGTTTCAATCGCGACTGGCAGGGTCATGTGCTTGATTTGCAACAATTGCTCTCGCAGAGGATCAGAGTGTACTCCAAGAACAATTTGGTCTCTGAGTCCTGGAGTCAGTGACATCACCGAAGTTGCAGGATTGCGCTCGCAATCTGAGGTCAGTTAGATAGGAGTTGAAGGACTAACCTCAGATTGCAAGCGCAATCCTGCATCCTTGCATCCTCTGCTTGAAGATATAGCGCTCGAAGATTTCGTTGGTGTCCAGTGGCTGTCGAATTTGCCCAGGATGGTTCTGTACTTTGTTTTCTCCTGCCCTTTGGAAAAGTGAAAGGAGTTGAAGATCTCTATCGCATGGTCACCTGCAGTGGTGAGTAGAAGAGCTATCTTCCGTGCACCAGTCGCGCTATTGAGGTCGGATGCTTCCACATAGAACATAGAACATAGAACAGTACAGCACAGAACAGGCCCTTCGGCCCTCGATGTTGTGCCGAGCAATGATCACCCTACTCAAACCCACGTATCCACCCTAGACCCGTAACCGAACAACCCCCCCCCCTCCTTAACCTTACTTTTAAGGACACTACGGGCAATTTAGCACGGCCAATCCACCTAACCCGCACATCTTTGGACTGTGGGAGGAAACCGGAGCACCCGGAGGAAACCCACCCACATATAGTTGACATTTCTGCTTGAATGATCGCCAGATGGCACTAAGATTGCTGGTGGTCCTGAGCTGATGAGGAGCCTGAATCTTGTCCATTGTGCCTGTATTCAGTAGCTAGTTGTCACGGATCTTGCTGAGTTGAACTAAATAGATTGAACAGTCACTCCTGGTATCACGTTGTGTTATGCTGCTTCGGATAACACAGGCTGCTACTTGATGCAGTCTTAACTAAAGGATGCTCCAGACTCTGAAATGAGTTCAACGTTATTGAACTATTAACACAGTTCTCAAATGAGTTTGACTCTCTGCTAATCTAACTGTAGTAACTCAGTCTAACTGTACCAGCTCGCTCTAAGCCACGTGCTGGGGTGTGATGCTGCTGATCAACCCTGTCTAACTCTCTAGATGTCTGTTCGTTAACGGCAGGCAGCTGGTGGCCAATGTAAGAAGGCTGTTAAACGTGATCGTGATGCCCCCGGAAAGTAGGGAGGTGGAGGTAGTGGTCGCGATGGATGCGGAAAAAGCTTTTGACTGGGTTGAGTGGTTCTGGGAGGTTCTGGGGCGGATCGGATTTGGGAGGGGCTTTATTTATTTTTTAAAAAAAATTTAGAGCACCCAATTAATTTTTTCCAAGTAAGGGGCAATTTAGCATGTTCAATCCACCTACCCTGCAGATCTTTAGGTTGTGGGGGCGAAACCCACGCAAACACGGGGAAAATGTGCAAACTCCACACGGTCAGTGACCCAGGGCCGGGATTGAACTTGGGACCTCGGCGCCGTGAGACTGCAGTGCTAACCCACTGCACCACCGTGCTGCCCTGGGAGGGGCTTTATGGACTGGGTCAGGTTACTGTACTAGGCTCCTGTGGCAAGCGTACGGACGAACAGGATGACTTCGGACTATTTTAGACTGCGCCGGGGGACGAGACAGGGATGCCCCCTCTCCCCACTGCTGTTTGCACTGGCTATAGCCTCAAGGGGCTGGTCTGGGAGGGGTGTTGTGGGGGGGGGGGGGGGGGGGGGGGGGGGGGGCGTGGAGCACAGAGTGTCGCTGAATGCAGACGACCTGCTTCTGTATGTTTCAGATCCAATTGAGGGGATGGAGAAATCAGGGGAATTTTTGGAGAATTCGGCTGGTTTTCGGGGTATAAGCTCAATATGGGGAAGAGCGAAATGTTTGCGGTCCAGGCAAGGGGTCAGGAGAGGCGACTGGGGGAACTGCCATTCAGAGTGTTAGGGGACAGTTTCAGGTACCTAGGTATCCAAATGGCGCGGGATTGGGACCGGCTACATAAACTGAACTTGGCCTGGTTGGTGGCCTGAAAGATGATTTCCGGATCTGGGATGTGCTCCCGTTGTCTCTAGCTGGGAGAATCCAAACAGTGAAAATGACGGTCCTCCCGAGATTCCTGTTTGTATTTCAATGTCTCCCCCATCTTCATTCCGCGGTCCTTTCTTAAGCGGGTCAATAAAGCTATAGCGGGCTTTGTGTGTGTGTGTGGGGGGGGGGGGGGGGCAAGTCCCACGAGTGAGGAGGGTGATGCTGGAGCGGAGCCGGGAAAAGGGAGGGCTGGCGCTGCCGAGCTTTAGGCAATTATTACTGGGTGATTACATAGCCATGACTTGGAAGTGGCGGGGGGGGGGGGGGGGGGGGGGTGGTGTGTCCTGCAGGGTACGTATGTATTCTTGCAGGGGCACAAGTTGGGGACGCTGATAACTGCGCCTCTGCCGTTCCCGCCGGCGTGGTACTCCACCAGCCCGTGGTGGTGGTGGCTTTGAGAGTCTGGGGCGAATATGGTAGAGAGCAGGCATTGAGAGGATGGGGGACATGTTTATAGAGGGGAGCTTTACGAGTATGAGGGCGCTGGAGGAGAAGTTTGCGTTGGTGAGGGGAAACAAATTTCGATATCTGCAGGTGAGGGACTTTCTGCGTAGACAGGTACCAACCTTCCCACTCCTGCGCTAAGGGGGATTTCAGGACAGGGTAGTTTCTAGAGGATGGATAGGTGAGGGGAGTGTTTCTGACATTTATAAGGAACTTATGGGATCTGAGGAGACACAGACTGAGGTAAATACAAGGGTGGCATTGAGTCCAGAGGTGGCGATTTTTGGGGTGTCGCAGGATCCGGGAATCCAAGAGGAGAAAGGCAGACGTTCTGGCATTTGCTTCCCTGGTAGCCCGGAGGCGGATACTATTAACATGGAGGGACTCAAAGCCCCCAAAGTCGGAGACCTGGCTAGCGGGACCTGTTGGGGAGGGAGGTGGTATTTGCACTATGTTTATATTTTCATGTACATTGTTTATATTGCTGCTGTTACAATGCCAAAAAATACCTCAATAAAATGCTTATTAAAAAAAAGATGGCATATGGTGAGTGGGCTTTCATTAAGAGCCGTGAGGTTTTGCTGCAGCTTTATAAAACCCTGGTTCGACCACACTTGGAATATTGTGTCCAGTTCTGGTCGCCTCATTATAGGAAGGATGTGGATGCTTTGGAGAGGGTACAGAGGAGATTTACCAGGATGCTGCCTGGACTGGAGGGCATGTCTTATGAAGAAAGGTTGAGGGAACTTTTCTCACTGGAGCAAAGAAGGAAGAGAGGTGACTTGATAGAGGTGTACAAGGCGATGAGAGGCATGGATAGAGTGGATAGCCAGAGACTTTTCCCCAGGGCGGAAACGGCTGTCATGAGGGGGACATAGTTTTAAGGTGATTGGAGGAAGGTATAGGGGAGATGTCAGAGGTAGGTTCTTTACACAGAGAGTGGTGGGTCCGTGGAATGCACTGCCAGCAGAGGTGGTGGAGTCAGAGTCAATCGGGACATTTAAACGACTCTTAGACAGGCACATGGACAGCAGTAAATTGAAGGGGTGTAGGTTAGGTCGATCTTAGTTTAGGATAAATAGTCAGCACAACATTGTGGGCCGAAGGGCCTGTACTGCGCTGTACTGTTCTATGTTCTACGTTTTATGGATAGAAAACTGGTTGGCAGAGATGAAACAAAGCGTAGGTATTATTAGGTCCTTTTCAAATTGGCAGGCAGTTACCAGCGGGGTACCAGAGGGACCCTGGTAACCCTGGACATGCTGGGACCCCAGCTATTCATAATATTTCATAATATTCATAATGATTTGGATGAGGGAACAAAATGTAACATCTCAAAGTTTGCCGATGGTACCAAATTAGGTGGGAGGGTGAATTATGATGAGCATGCAGGGATCCTACAGCATGATCTGGACAGGTTGGACAAGCGGGCAAATCAATGGCAGATGCAGTATAATTTGGATAAGTGTGAGGTTATTCACTTTGGAAGCAAAAACAGGAAGGCAGATTACTACCTGAATGGTTGTAAATTGGGAGAGGGGAGTGTGCAGCGGGACCTGGGTGTCCTTGTGCATTATTCGCTGAAAGTAAGCATGTAGGTGCAGCAGGCGGTAAAGAAGGCTGATGGTATGTTGGCCTTCATTGCGAGAGGTATCGAGTATAGAAGCAGGGATGTGTTGCTGCAATTATACAGGGCCTTGGTGAGGCCACACTTGGGAGTATTGTGCGCAGTTTTGGTCTCCTTCTCTCAGGAAGGATGTTCTTGTTCTCGAGGGAGTGCAGTGAAGGTTTACCAGACTGATTCCAGGGATGGCGGGGATTGATTAGGTTGGGATCACGCTGGAGTTCAGAAGAATGAGGGGGGATCTCATAGAGATTTATACAATTCTAACAGGACTAGACAGGATAGATGCAGGGAGAGGCAGCACGGTGGCGCAGTGGGTTAGCCCTGCTGCCTCACGGCACCGGGGTCCCAGGTTCTATCCCAGCTCTGGGTCACTGGCCATGTGGCGTTTGCACATTCTCCTCATGTTTGTGTGGGTTTATTCCCCCAACCCAAAGATGGGCAGGCCTGGTGGATTGGCCACGCAATTTACCCCTCAATTGGAAAATATGAACTGGGTACTCTAAATTTATATTAAAAAACGGGAAGATGTTCCCGATGGTGGGTGTGTCCAGAACCAGGGGTCACAGTCTGAGGATTCAAGGTAAACCATTCGGACAGAGATAAGGAGACATTTTCTTCACACAAAGAGTGGTGAGCCTGTGGAATTCATTACCACAGGAAGTAGTTGATGCTAAAACATTGAATATATTCAAGAGGCGGCTACATACAGCACTTGGGGAGAATGGGATCAAAGGCTATGGGGAGAACGCAGGATTAGGCTATTGAGTTGGATGATCAGCCATGATCGTGATGAATGGCAGAGCAGGCTCAAAGGGCCAAAAGTCCTTGTCCTGCTCCTATTTTCTAAGTCTCTACATATCTATGTAAACCGCCCTAACCCCAAGCAGAACCAAAGAACGGGAAAAAAACGAAAGAAATCCAAACAACATAAACCCAAAGTTTTTCAAAACATAGTTCAAAACTCCTCAATAAAGTTCAAGATCCTTCTTCTCCTGCCAGTCCATTCCCCTTCATAAAGTCTACTGCCTCCTCCGCCGAGTCAAAGTATAACCCATAGGTGAGCCGGGTACAGTAGTCCAAACCTTACGCCCTTCTTGTCCAGGGCCGACTTGACCTTATTAAAACTCGCCCTCCTCTTTGCGAGTTCTACTCCCAGGTCTTGGTACACCCGAATCTCAAAGTCTTCCCAAGTGCATCACCTCGTCTGCCTAGCCCACCTCATGAAGCATTCCTTGTCCAGGAACCGATGCAATCGTGCCACCATTGCCCTTGGCGGCTCACTCCCTGGGTCTTGCGCTTCAGTGCCCTGTGGGCCCAATCCACGTCCCAATCCCGACAGTAACATGGGATGTGAGGGGCCTCAACGAGGTGGTGAACTTATCCAGAGTCCTCGCCCATCTCAAGAATCTGAGGGTGGACATGGCCTTCCTACAGGAGACACTTAAGAGAGAGGGACTGGGTGGGACAAACATTTCACTCATGTTTTGACACAAGGTCAAAGGGGGTGGCCATACTAATTAACACAACAGTTTCATTCAGGGTGACGAGAACAGTGATGGACCCAGGGGGAGCAATACTTGATGGTCAGCAGGACCCTGGAAGGGGTCCCTGTAGTCTTGGTAAACATACTGGGATGATGCAGAATTTGTCAAGAAAATGATAGCCAAAATCCCGGACCTAGACCCCACCGACATATAATTGAGGGGGGGGAGGGGGGAGAGGGGGGGGGGAGGGGGGGGAGGAGAGGGGGGGAGGAGAGGGGAAGGGGGGGGAGAAGGGGGGGGGAGGGGGAAAGGAAGGGGGAGAGGGGGGAGAGGGGGGAAGGGGGAGGGGGCGAGGGGGGGAGAAGGGGGGGAGGAGGGGGAAAGGAGGGAGAGGGGGGGAGGGAGGAGGAGAGGGGGAGGGGGAGGGGAGGGGAGGGGCATGTCAGGTATGGCACGAGAATTTGAACACTTTTAATGAAGCAGGGGGAGGGTGGGAGACATTTTTGTCGGAGGGAAAGGGTGCTTCCAGGATGACAAAGGCAGATATTCCAGAATTTTAATCTCCACCCACGTGCCCACATTACATGGACGTGAGGTTGGAGAAGGGCTGGGCCCAAAACCCCTCATGGAGGTGGATGCAGCAGTCCTCGCCAATAAGGAATTCTGCACAACGATATCTCAAAGCCATCGACAGTCCTATAACCTGCAACCAGAATTGGGAGGTCTCACCCTCCATGTTCTGGGAGGCACTGAAGGCTGTGATCAGGGGGGAAATCATAGTTTATAGGGTCCTTAGAGACAGGAGAGAAAGGACAGTCATTCAGCAGCTGATTGACTCCATACTGGAGGTGGCATCAGCGGTACTCCACAACCCCCAACCCTGGAACTGCTGGCGGGGAGGAAAAGCTGCAGATGGAATTTGATCTTCTCTCCACAAGAAAGGCAGTCCACCAGTTCTGCCAACTGCATGCTGGCACACCAGTTGAGAAAACAGGCAGCCTGAAAGAGATAGCTCAAGTTAGGGACAGAAACGGTAGGATGGTAGTAGACGCAAACAAGGTTAACGAGGCCTTTGCAAACTTTTACCAAGGGCTATACACCTCCGAACCCCCAGAGTGGGGCTTGGTAATAGGCAGTTCTTCGACAGACTGGAAATGAAAAATTAAATGAAAATCGCTTATTGTCGCAAGTAGGCTTCAAATGAAGTTACTGTGAAAAGCCCCTAGTCGCCACATTCCGGCACCTGTTCGGGGAGGCTGGTACGGGAATTGAACCGTGCTGCTGGCCTGCTTGGTCTGCTTTACAAGCCAGTGATTTAGCCCAGTGAGCTAAACCAGCCCCAGTGATGGGGAAGGTCAGGAAACAAGGGCTGGAAGCACCGCTGGGGCTGGGTGAAATGGTGGACCGCATTAATTCCTTGCAGTCGGCAAAAGAGGCAAGACGGGATGGTTGCCCAGTAGAAATTTACAAAGAATTTGCAGCAGCGCTGGCCCTGCACTTGCAGAAGATGTTCAACAGATCACTGTCCAAGGGGGTCCTGGTCCCCACGCTGGCCCAGGCCTCTATCTCACTGATCCCTAAAAAGAGCAAAGACCCTACAGAGTGTGGATCATACAGACCCATCTCTCTCTTAAACACTGATGCAAAAGTCCTGGTGAAGGCACCGGCAAGGCGACTGGAGAGCTGCCTGCAAGAAATGATCGCGGAAGACACCTGCTGAATGTAATAATGAATGCACCAGGGAGAGGACACCGGAGGACACTGAGAAAGCCGTAAATTGAGTAGAATGGACGGTACCTCATGGAGGTGCTTTGAATGGTTTGAGTTGGAGTAGTGTTCACTGTGTGGGTGAAGCTCCTGTACAACGCTCCAACGGTAACCAGCTCCGAATACTTTTGGCTGCTCAGGGGAATGAGGCAGGGGTGCCCGTCATCCCCGTTCCTGTTACACTCTGGCAATCAAACCACCTCAGATCAGCAGAGTGGTGGCATGAGCTATTCGGGAGAGGGGGCAGAGAGCATAGAGTCTCACGCTATGCAGATGACCTACTCCTCTCTGTGTTGAACCCCCTAGCCAGAATGGGAAAGATAACCGGACTCCTCAGGGAGTTTGGTGCCTTCTCAGGTTACAATTCAAGAAACCTTCTGTCTGGTGCAGTGGCCGGTGCTCGGAAAGATGTCCCCATGCAGGAGGCCTCCTCAGGTTCCCTTAGCCACCCCCTCACCCTCTGATGTGAAGAGTGCTGGCAATAATTGTAAATACGTATGTAAAGTTGTGTGTAACTCTTATTACTAAACATTAAGATTCCCAATTAGAACACTTCAAAAAACTATGGGCAGCATTCTTCCCAAAAAGGAACAAAGTGTCCCCAAGTGCTCACATTAGCCGCGTGTTCCCCTGCCCTCGCAGTGCGAGAAGAAACACTTGGCTATTCAACCGGCTCATTTGAATAAGGGGCTGAATGCGGGACAGCACAGCCGGGGCTGTACATTGTTTACAATGGGGAGATCTGCTCACCCGAATTCCAGATTGTAGTGAGTGATCAGGACAGCATTTGAAACTCTCTGAGGCCCCGAAAAGAATCCCTGCCCCCCCCCCCCCCCCCCCCCCCCCCCCTCCCCCCCCCCCCCCCCCCCCCCCCCCCAGCACCGAACGCAACATGGGAGAGTCCCCTAGACCCACCCCCCCACCTTGCCCTGCAACCCCTAACACCCACATCGGGCAAACCTGGCATGATAGCGCACATGCAGAAAATGCCAGCTTGGTACCTTGGCATGCCAATTTGGCACCCTGACAATGCCTCTGCCAAGTGGCAGTGCCAGCTGGGCACTTTGGCAGTGCCAGGTTGTCACCCAGTGGCACTGCCAGGGTGCCAGGCTGGCACTGCCAGGGTACCCAGGTGGCACCAGCAGTGCCAGGGCACCACCCTGCTCAAAGGACATGCAGCTGGAGGCCTCTGATCCCCTTAGAAACCCCACGGGTGTCGTTTCATCTGTTCACCGTGTGAGGGGACCAGTATCAAATGGTGCTCGCCCGAGGTCCGCAAGGCTAAGGGATTGAATCACAAAGCCTCAGGTACCTTGGGAATCTGCACATTAAGTAAGGCTTAATGCCTTGCTCTAATATGCAGATTTGCTAAAAAGTGATCCCGCTAATTGTCGGCGGGATTCCCCTTGCAACGTCTCGCGAGATTGCAATGCATCTCGCGGGCGTTGCGAGCTGGGTAGATCCCAGGAGCGATCCTGCAGCCACACTGCGCCGGAAAAGCAACTCGCAGTGCAGCGTGGCTGGAGGATCATGGCCTATGTGTTACACATTAATGTAAATAATGTTGGGTAAAGGTAGAACTGGGACCATTGTCACAGACATGGTGAGAGCGTGTCATATCTGTGTTAGGGTTGTTATTGTGTTGGTTATTATTGGTGTTTCTGTATTGTTCTGCAAAGTTTGGATATTAAGTGCAAAAATGCCAATAAAAATATTTCAAAAAATAATTACCTGCCTTCCTAATTTTGCTACCACAGATCACCTCACATTTATCCACATTATACTGCATCTGCCGTGCATGTGCCCACTCATTCAGCCTGTCCAAATCCTGCTGAATCATCTCTGCATCCTCCTCACAGCTCACCCTCCCACCCAACTTTGTATCATCTGCAAATTTGGAGATAATACATTTAGTTCCCTCTTCGAAGTAGAGTCATATAGACTCAAAACGTTTCTCTGTGTCTCTCTCCACAGATGCTACGAGACCTGTGTTTATCCAGCATTTTCTGTTTAATACCCCCCCCCCCCACCTAGCCCAACTTTCTCACTCTCTGCCTCAAATCCTTTTCTCACTATTAAGACCCAGGAAGGCTAGTGGTCAGTGATATGTTAGGTAGGCTGGGTCTATGTGGACTGTGTTTGATGCAGTGTAGCGAGAGACAGACTTCCAACACTTGAGATGCAACACAATTTTATTTAACATCTAACTATTTTACATGTTCAACTGTTGACACTATGCTGACTTGACTGGAGACCTGAGGCTAGCCTGACCAGACTAACTGACTACCACATGGTGTTTGCACTGGCTAATGCTCATGAGCTCTGACTGTCTCAGAGGCTGGATCCCGAGAGCGTGGGAAACTTAGTGCCCTCTGGCTTTATAGTGGTCGTGTCCTGTCTGGTGATTGGCTGCTGTGTTCTGTGGGCTCACTGGTCATCCTGTGTGTCAATCACTGTCTGTCTGCACTCCATTATATACATGGATGTATGACATCTCCCCCCCTTTTTTTGTGAAGTTTGTAATAAATATTGAGGTGCGTGTGCGTGAAGATGTGAATATGTGCGTGACTATATACAGAGTATGCTAAAATGGACTTATATACATAGGAAGGTGTCGCTAGCAGATATAGGGCAGATGAAGCAGTAAAAAGAACATTATTTACAGATGTCAAAACGATGAGGTAACAAAGTTATGCAACATTCAGTCTATAAGTTTAGTCTCTCTGGCGGGCGACAAATTCTGGTTGACCGAATGAGCATTTGGCTCTGTTGAGTCAGAGGCCATGCTCATAGATCCTGTGGAATACCCGCTTGAGGCGATCGATGTGTTCTTGAGGAGTTGTGAACCAGATTATGACATTGTCGACGTACACTCGCACCCCCTCGATGCCCTCCATCATCGTACCAACCTTCCCGTACCAGCCTCCCCGGACAGGTGCCGGAATGTGGCGACTAGGGGCTTTTCACAGTAACTTCATTGAAGCCTACTCGTGACAATAAGCGATTTTCATTTTTTTTTCATCTGTTCCATTATGAGATAAAATACCTCTGAGGCAGAGATGATGCCAAAGGGCATTTGGTTGTAGCAGTAGCGACCAAAGGGGGTATTGAATGTGCACAGCTTGCGACTGGACAAGTCCAGTTGTATTTGCCAGAACCCCTTGGAGGCGTCCAGCTTCGTAAAGAATTTGGCATGAGCCATCTCGCTGGTTAACTCTTCTCGTTTTGGTATCGGGTAGTGTTCCCTCATGATGTTGCGGTTTAAATCTTTGGGGTCGATACAGATTCGAAGCTCCCCTGACGGCTTCTTGACGCAAATCATGGAGCTAACCCAGTCCGTGGGTTCTGTGATCTTTGATATGACGCCCTGGTCCTGGAAGTCTTGTAACTGCTGCTTGAGGCGGTCCTTGAGGGGTGCCAGCACCCGACGTGATGTGTGAATTACAGGGGTGGCGTTTGGTTTCAGCAGGATTTTGTATCAGTATGGGAGTGTGCCCATACCTTCGAACACGTTATGGTATTGCGCTATGATGTCATCAATTTGAGCCTGGAAGTTTTCATCAGGTGAGGCCGTCGCCTGTGAGGATGACATGGCGTGGACTCGCTGAACCAGGTTCAGGAGTTTGCAGGCCCGAGTACCAAACAGGGAAGCTCTGTCAGGTCCGACGATCTCAAATCGCAGCGTCGCTTTAAGTGACCTATTGGATGAGTTGGCATGAGCAACTGCCATTGTAGTCAAGGAGCTGGCAGGCCGGTGGATGACACGGATGGTGTCGAGATCGGATTTCGAAATGAGGTTCGTTGAAGCGCCGGTGTCCAGCTTGAAACGGATGCGAGCCTTGTTTTTTTTTAAATAATTTTTATTGAAAAATTTTGAATTTATACAACAACAACGGACCATAATAAAATACCAAAAATAACAATAATATTAGCAATCATTTTTTTTTTTAAAATTTAGATTACCCAATTATTTTTTCCAATTAAGGGGCAATTTAGCGTGGCCAATCCACCTACTCTGCACATTTTTTTTGGGTTGTGGGGGCGAAACCCACGCAGACACGGGGAGAATGTGCAAACTCCACACGGACAGTGACCCAGAGCTGGGATCGAACCTGGGACCTCGGCGCCGTGAGGCGGTTGTGCTAACCACTAGACCACCGTGCTGCCCCATATTAGCAATCATAAACATTCGCCCCACCTCCATGAACAACACAGCATTTTAACAACAACGCAAATTAACACAATATTAAGTTCCATAATAGAAACTACAATACAGAAAAAGGCCCTTCGGTCCTCCAAGACTGTGCCGAATATGTTGCCCTTCTAATTTTAAACCTTCTACACTTCCGGGGTCCGTATACTTCTATTCCTGTCCTATTAATGCATTGTCAAGATGCCCTTAATGTCACTATCGTACCTTCTTCCACCACCTCCTCCAGCAGTGGGTTCCAGGCACCCACTACCCTCTGTGTAAAAAGCTTCCCTCGCACATCTCCTCCAAACTTTGCCCCTCGCACTTTAAAGCTATGTCCCCTAGTAATTGATTCTTCCACCTTGGGAAAAATCTTCTGACTATGGAACTTACAGTATTTGAAGAGCTATTTTGGCCTTAGATAGAGGACCAGGGGTCTGCATGATCAGAGCACATGACATTTATCTCCTTAGCCAATCAGATTGAAGAATTGTCAATGAGGATCACAGAGTCTGAACAAGGGAATATAAACTCCAATAGTCAATTCAATGGCATATCATGAACAGAGAATAAACAGAGGGAGAGGAAATTGGAATTAAGAAAGAGGTAAAACAGACATAAAAATAAATGTTTTTTTTTTAAAACCCCAATAATTATGATTCGAAGGAATGAGACTACACATTGTAAAAGTGAATTCTCAGTGCCAGAGAGGTTGTTTGACAGTAATTAAGGCTCCCAGCATTAAAAATGTACTTTTACTGAAAGGACAAGCCTGGGTGTTTGCTGGGTATCTAGTAAGGTTCTGATGGGACTTGACATGATGGTGAGTGAATGTTTCCCTTATGGGAGGATCTAGAACCAGGGGACACAGTTTCAGAATATGGTACCTCCCATTTAAAATGCACAAGTGGAGGAATTTTTTCTCTTAGTGTTTGAAGGTTTTTCCCCCAGCCATCAATGGAGGCTAGCTCATTCCAGGTTCAGAGAGACTGACCGTTGTCAGGGGCAGGCAGGAGTTAAAGCCACTATCAGATCAATGTCAATTAAGCAGCAAAGGAAACTCAAGGGGTCGAATGGCCTTGTTAAGAGACCAGGCGAGACTCCAAACAATTTTCAATTTCTAAAACTGTGAGGAAAAGATACTTCACCCCAAGAGTGAGTATACTGCCCAGTAGGTATCTTATATTTTACAACAAACTTTAATTTAGAAACATTATGAAAGAAATAACTTTACAATCAACAGTTAAACAGTTCTTAAATAAAGGAGAAACTTCAATTTATGCTCTACACCTTTGCTATAAATATTCCAACCAAGCAACCTCAATGCAGTTCAAATGCCACTTATAAAATAAAGTTAACCAAAAAAATTTGCTTCCTAGCCTCTGTATATAGACACCCTTTCAGGAACAGCCTGAAAATCCTGCTGTCTTGTCAGGCTTAAATCCTATGGCAAAACTTCCATCACTGCAGACAGACCTGGCTCCTCCCAATGAATTACATCACTGAGACATTGCATGGCCTGCTTAGCTAGGACTAAACACCATCCCTCAAATTATCTACAAACCCACAAAACCTCCAAAGGCATAAACAATATTCCATTAGCCTTCTATAAGTAAACATGCAAATGGTTAGAATCAATAATCACCTCCCTTTTATTGCACTTTAATTACTGCTTTTGTAGACCCACTGCCTGCATGCATTTTAACCCACGGTTTTTAATATAATTACTACATAAAAATATAATTAACAACTTCCTACATTCATCACACTTTCCCCTTTAAAAAACATACCTGCAATATGAAAAGATGGCTTCATTTTCCAAACCCTTTTCAATTTTAAATATTATTCATTACTAGCTACTATTTCTCTATAAGATACACGTGTCATTGATGCATGCATATTTAAATATCAGTAAAGTCCATTTTAATTTTTCTTTCTCAACATTTAATGTTTCAGTCTTCTCAGATCTCCAACGCATGATAAAGCATTGGCAATAACATTTTCTCTTCCGGCTACATGTTTAATTTTCAGGTTAAATAGTTGTAACAATAAAGTCCACCCAACAGTCTTGTGTTTTGGTCTTTAAATTTCTCCAGAAACTTCAATGGATTATGATCTGTAGAAACAATTGTCTCCGATGAATTGTTAGCAACAAATGTTGCAACACCAATATCACACTCAAGATCTCCTTCTCAATGGTTGAATGGTCCTTTTGATAAATATTTAGTTTTATGGAAAAATCACCAACATGTCTTTCTATACCTTCTTCTTGCAACAGTACAGCATCAATGCCCACATCACTCGCAAAAAAGATCTGCTTCAATTTCTTGCCATAATTCAGTGTCGCCAAAACAGGTCCGGTGGTGAACACAGCTTTCAGATTGTCAAATGCCTCCGCAAATTCTGACGTCCACTGAAATTTCCGGTTCTTTTTAAAAGTTCAGTCAGTGGAGCAACCACACTGCCAAAATTTGGCACAAATTTTCTGCAGAAAGCAGTCCATGTCCCGAAATCTCAGAACTTCTCTTCTTGAGTTGGTATTGGGAAATCCCCAACAGCTTTTATTTCCACGTTCCGTGGCGCCATCTGGTCACATCCAACAGTATGGCCTAAGAATGTAACGTGGGCTTCTGTAAACTCACTTTTAGTCAAGTTTTCCACCAAGCCAGCCTCCTGTAGTTGATTGAACAATTCCTTCAAATGCTCCAAATGCTATTGCCATGTTTAAATGAACACCACCACATCATCTATGTACACTGTACAATTATTTAGTCCAGAAATTACCTTGCGGGTTAGTTTTTGGAATGTTGCTGCTGCATTCTTCATTCCAAACAGCACAACTTTAAATCGATACAGACCATTTGGCGTTTCAAAAGCCAAAACTTTCTTGCCCTTTTCTGATAATGGTACTTGCCAGCATCCATTAAGTAAGTCAATTTTGTTAATAAAATTTGCTTGTTACACCTTTTCAATAGTCTTCCAACGAGGAATAAGATATCAATCTGACTTTGTAATTGCATTAACTTTCCGATAGTCCACACACAACCATAGAAAATCACATAATTATAAAATCCCTGCAATGCATAAGGTGGCCATTCAGCCCATTGAGTCTGCACCGACTCTGAAAGAGTACCATACCCAGGTCCACTCCCTATCCTCCCAACCCTAGACACTAAGGGGAAATTTAGCATGGCCAATCAACTGACCTGCACATCATTGAGCTGTGGAAGGAAACCGGAGCACCCAGAAGAAACCTACGCAGGAATGAGGAGAATGTTTGAACTCCACACGTGCCACCATGCACCTAATTGTTGTGCATTATCTGGTTTTGGTACCATCTCAATAGGTGAGCTCCAATCTCTGAAAATCACTTCAATTATAGTATTCTTAAGTAGGCTTTCAATCTCCTTTTGTACCTGTGCCAACTTTAGTGGGATCAGTCTATATGGATCTTGCTTAATTCCTATAGCTACATCACGTACAATCGCCTTTGTACTTCCATTTTATTCCCACATACAGCGCTATGTGACTGTAATAACTCTTTCAGGTCACTCTAATTTTCCTCTGGAAGATATCTCAGTAATTTATCCAAATTTCTTATTACTTTCTCATTGTCCAATATAATCTGAGGAATGTAAAATTCAGAATCATCTGGATTTATCTCTTCTCTTTGAGTTATAACTCCTAACATATCTTCCTTGTTAACATGACATGCTGAGTTTTCATTGTAATAATAAAGTTTATTAGTGTCACAAGTAGGCTTACATTAACACTGCAATGAAGTTACTGTAAAAATCCCCTAGTTGCCACATTGCCTGTTGGGGTACACTGAGGGAGAATTCAAAATGTCCAATTCACCTAACAACCTGGGTCCCTGGCACTATGAAGCAACAATGCTAACCACGGTGCTACCGTGCTGTCTAATCTGGCATTATTAGCAAATAATTCAGCTCATTCAATTTCCTTTCAAATTGATAAGGCCACATAAATCTTGCTTTTAATCATTCACTTACCACTGATAATAAAACTAATAGTTTCTCCCCACTAACAAAACTACAAGTTTTGGATTTCTCATCCGACTCTTTTTTTCATCACATTCTGTTGCAATATTAAACGCTTTCCAGCCAACTCACCAGCCCTAATTAATCTGTCCCTATAGTTTGACACTTAATCCAACAAAGTAGTCTCACAACACTGACTCAACAATTTCTTCTTCATTAATTTAAGTGGTCCTCTAACTTTATGACCAAAAATCCTAAATTTTGTTGTTTCATTGGGTGCATCTCTAATTCCAAATAATACAAATATCGCACTACCCTGGATAATCCTGACTATAGGACGTCAACATGGTCTTTAATGTTTGATGCCAACTTTCTAACGCTCCTTGTGATTCTGGATGATGTGAAGTTGATTTAAATTGGTTTACTCTTAAGCTCTCCATAACTTCCCTGAACAGATTTGACATCAAATTGGATTTGATTGGATTTCCTTTGGTAGCCTGTATCTGGTAAAACTTTTAGACTACTCCTCTCCAATCCTCTTAGCTGTAATATTTTGTAATGAAATTGCCTCAGGAAATCTAGTGGACACATCCACTATAGAATCATAGAATTTATAGTGCAGAAGGAGGCCATTCGACCCATCGAGTCTGTTCCGGTCCTTGGAAAGAGCACCCTACTTAAAACCACACCTCCACCCTATTCCCATAACCCAGTAACCCATCTAACCTTTTTGGACACTTAAGGGTAATTTAGCATGGCCAATCCACCTAACCTGCACATCTTTGGACTGTGGGAGGAAACCGGAGCACCCGGAGGAAACCCATGCAGACACGGGGTGAACGTACAGACTCCACACAGACAGTGACCCAGCGGGGAATCAAACCTTGGACCCTGGAGCTGTGAAGCAATAGTGCTAACCACTGTGCTACCATGCTGCCCTGATAAGGGAGGACTTCAATTCTTGGAAATATAATCTCTTTAAGAGAGAATATTTACCCCATTTCATTTCTTAAAAAGAGAGCGAGAGGAAGTAGTTTTAGTCAATCAGAGATCATTTTCACCAGTCAAAGAGTGAAAGTCTTCACTCCTCCAGGGATGAATTGGCTACTAATAGCCAGAAGTGAAAGGAAAAGACATTAACACACTGCACCACACAATCGAACGAATGTCTGGAATGCAAAGTGAGAGGAGCCTATAGATTACAAAATGAATGAGGAAACCATGGAGAACAGAGCTTGCCAACAATATATCACATACAGACTAAGCAGGAAATCTACAGGTGCAGAGTTTGTATAGAAGGCACAATGATCAGGCTGGTGTAAAAGTTTCCCAAATATATACTGCAGAACTAGCCAAAAATGCAGAGCCCGATGAGAGAGAAGATGAGAGCTTCCTGATAAACTAGCAGGGCTGAGCCAACAGACCAATGCCCCATATTCAAGCCCAAGCTGTGGGGAGCTTTTGAATCTGAGCCAGGATAGTAACAGGGACCATTGTAACACTCTTCGCTCTGAGTCAGAATCTTCTGGGGTCGAGCCCCACTCTATATTCATCTCGCAGCCAACGTTCCCAAAACTGGTCACCTGGGTAACGGCTGATAGATCACATGGAACTGAATTTCAATCTTGTGGCTGTGGGATCTCCCTGTGCACCAACTGGTTTCTGCTCTTTACTACAGATCAACACACATCAGCGACCACAATTTAAAATTGAACTGGCTTTGAAATAAGAATCATCACTGAATTTTATAGCACAGAAGCAGGCCATTCTCCCCACCATGCCGGCACTAAAAGGTGTTCAATACATGGAAATTCTACCCATCACTGTTATAAGGAGAATATCTGTTCCCGCTCCACCACATCCCTGCTCCAGAGTCCATGTGCCAGTTGAGAATCGGACTGGATTCATGGGGATGTGCAGCATGAGTCCACGTCGAGGGGAAGAAAAATGTGGGTGTGACACACTTGAGGGAGGGTGAGACCCCACCCTGCAGACAATGTTTCCAGTCAAATTGCAAACTTCCTGCCAGTTTCGGAGAATGTTTCACCTTTTGCGAAGAATTCTGAACCTGGAATATCTTCACAAAGATATTACCACAGGTAACGCCTCCCCACCCCCCACCCCCCAGCGACACCACTCACACAGCAACTCCCTCACATAGCAACCACGTCACACCCACCTCTGCAACCCCCTCACATCCCCAAACCCCTCACCCTAACCCCCCAACAACACCCCACACACAGCAACCCCCTCCCACCCCCAAACCCCCTCACCCTAACCCCCCAACAACACCCCACACACAGCAACCCCCCTCACACCCCCAAACCACCTCACACAGCCCTCACCAACAACACCCCACACACAGCAACCCCCCTCCCACCCCCAAACCCCCTCACCCTAACCCCCCAACAACCACCCCACACACAGCAACCCCCCTCACACCCCCCAACCACCTCACACAGCCCTCACCAACAACACCCCACACACAGCAACCCCCCTCCCACCCCCAAACCCCCTCACCCTAACCCCCCAACAACACCCCACACACAGCAACCCCCCTCCCACCCCCTCACCCTAACCCCCCAACAACACCCCACACACAGCAACCCCCCTCCCACCCCCAAACCACCTCTCACAGCCCTCACCAACAACACCCCACACACAGCAACCCCCCTCACACCCCCCAACCACCTCACACAGCCGTCACCAACAACACCCCACACACAGCAACCCCCCTCCCACCCCCAAACCCCCTCACCCTAACCCCCCAACAACACCCCACACACAGCAATCCCCCTCACACCCCCCAACCACCTCACACAGCGGATTCATCATCACATCGCTCAGTGGTCGCCGGCTAGGTTGGATGGGTGGGGGTCCAGTTTGCTGTATAATTGAGGAATGGGTCACATTTTCCACATTGCCTGGGGTGGGTTGCAGTTTTTCTGAACTAATCTCAATAAGAGTCATGTCAAAAAAACTTCCAGATAAACTCTTGATCCTGTTACACTTCTTTGAAACCCGGGAGTCTTCCCCCAGATCAACTTGGGTTGAATTATTGACACCCATCTGTGTCTCTGGCCAGTTAGCCAGAGCCCGGGATAGTGGACATGAAAATGGGGAGAAATGAAGGAACAATTGCTTCACACCTAACTTCACACACATACATGTCCCAACCCGCCCCCCCCCCACACACACACACCCTCCCCCTCCCACACACACACATCCCCCCCTCCCCACACACACATACACCCACACCCTCCTCCCCACACACACACACCCATACCCCCTACTCCCACACACACACACATATACACATACCCCCTCCCCCAACAAACGCACACAGACCCCCTCCCTCCCCACACATACCTCCCTCCCCAACAAACACACATACTCCCTCCCCCATACACACACACATACCCCCAACAAACAAACACACACATACCAACTCCCCCATACACACACATTACCCCCCCCCGACCCCAACAAACAAACACACACACCTCCCTCTGCACACACATACACCCCTCCCCCAACAAAGAAACACACACACATACCCCCATACACACACACACATCCCCCCTCTCCCCACACACAAATAGCCCCCTCCCTCCCCACACACACACATACATACCCCCAACCCACACACACACATAATCCCTTTCCCCTGCACACACATACCCCCCTCCACCCCATCCCCACACACACATACTCCCGCCACACACACACCTATACCCCCCCACACACACACATACCCCCTCCCCCCCACACACATACCCCCTGCCAACATACACATACCCCCCTCCTCATACACACATACCCACTCCCGTCCACACACACATACCCCCCCACACACACATCCACATATCCCCCTCCCCATTGACACACACACACTTACCCCCCTTCCCCCCCACAATCACATCCACATACCCCCCCCGCCCATACACACATACCCCCCTCCTCATACACACACACACACATACCCACTCCCGCCCACACACACATACCCCCTGTCCACACACACATACCCCCCTGCCCACACACACATACCCACCTCCTCACACACATACACATACCCCCCCCCCACACACACACATCCACATACCCCCCTCCCCACACACACACATATCCCCCTCCCAATGACACACACACACTTTCATAGAATTTACAGTGCAGAAGGAGGCCATTCGGCCCATCAAGTCTGCACCGGCTCTTGGCAAGAGCACCCTACCCAAGGTCAACACCTCCCCCTATCTCAATAACCCAGTAACCCCACCCAACACTAAGGGTAATTTTGGACACTAAGGGCAATTTATCATGGCCAATCCACCTAACCTGCACATCTTTGGACTGTGGGAGGAAACCGGAGCACCCGGAGGAAACCCACGCACACACGGGGAGGATGTGCAGACTCTGCACAGACAGTGACCCAAGCCGGAATCGAACCTGGGACCCTGGAGCTGTGAAGCCATTGTGCTAACCACTGTGCTACCGTGCTGCCCCTTATCCCCCTCCCCACACACACATACACGTACCTACTCCCCACACACACCGTATCCCCCTCCCCACACACACACACACATCCACATAACATCCTCCCCACACACATACACATATCCTCCCTCCTGTTGACACACACACACTTATCCCCTCCCCCCACACACACACTTACCCCCTTCCCCACACACAAACACATACCCCCTTCCCCCCACACAGACACACAACTTCCTCCCCACCCACACACATACACCTCACACACACCCCCAAACCCCACACACCACTGCCCCCCCTCCCCCCCCCCCCGCCCACACACACACACTGTCACTGGATCCGAGTGAAATTCTCCCGGGGATCAGAGTGAAATTCCCCTCGGGATCTGAGTGAAATTCCCCCGGGATCAGAGTGAAATTCCCCCGGGATCAGAGTGAAATTCCCCTCGGGGTCTGAGTGAATTCCCCTCGGGATCTGAGTGAAATTTCCCCGGGGATCAGAGTGAAATTCCCCCGGGATCAGAGTGAAATTCCCCCGGGATCAGAGTGAAATTCCCCCGGGATCAGAGTGAAATTCCCCCGGGATCGGTGTGAATCCGCCCCCCACCCCCCAGGGTGAAATTCTCCCGGGATCAGTGTGAATTCCCCCCCCCCCCTCCCCTTCCCCCGGATCAGGGTGAAAGTCTCCCCCCCCCCCCCCCCCCCCCCCCCCGGGATCAGAGTGAAATTCCCCTCGGGATCTGAGTGAAATTCCCCCGGGATCAGAGTGAAATTCCCCTCGGGATCTGAGTGAAATTCCCCCGGGATCGGTGTGAATCCGCCCCCCCCCCCCCCAGGGTGAAATTCTCCCGGGATCAGTGTGAATCCCCCCCCCCCCTCCCCCCGGATCAGGGTGAAAGTCTCCCCCCCCCCCCCCCCCCCCCGGGATCAGAGTGAAATTCTCCCGGGATCGGTGTGAACCCCCCCCCCCGGGATCAGAGTGAAATTCTCCCGGGATCGGTGTGAACCCCCCCCCCCCCCCCCAGGGTGAAATTCTCCCGGGATCGGTGTGAACCCCCCCCCCCCCCCCCCCCAAGGGTGAAATTCTCCCGGGATCGGTGTGAATTCCCCCCCTTCCCCCCGGATCAGGGTGAAATTCCCCCCGGATCAGGGTGAAATCCCCCCGGGATCAGTGTGAATTCCCCCTTCCCCCCCGGATCAGGGTGAAATTCCCCCCGGATCAGGGTGAAATCCCCCCGGGATCAGTGTGAATTCCCCCTTCCCCCCGGATCAGGGTGAAATTCCCCCCGGATCAGGGTGAAATCCCCCCGGGATCAGTGTGAATTCTCCCCTTCCCCCCGGATCAGGGTGAAATCCCCCCGGGATCAGTGTGAATTCTCCCCTTCCCCCCGGGATCAGTGTGAATTCTCCCCTTCCCCCCGGATCAGGGTGAAATTCCCCCCGGATCAGGGTGAAATTCCCCCCGGATCAGGGTGCCTCCCCCCCGGTCTCTCTGGTCAGTTTCCCTCCCATGCCTGGGTGAATTTGTCACTTTCTGCCGCTCCGACCCGCCCTCGCTCCAGTTCCTGAGCGAACCCCCCAAATCCACCACCGCAAACCCGCCCGAGCAACTTAGCCGCAGCTGCCCAAACCCTTGAACTTCACCTACCTCCTGTTCCCGGTGAGCTGGAGTGAATTGTCCTGGTGAAATATAGCCCGGGGTTATTCTGCTTCCCACTCACTCTCACTGTCTCGCCGGCTGCACTCGAGCCTCAATGCAGCCTCTCCCGGAGTTCGCAGAAGTTTGTTCTGTCTCTCTCTGTGCAGGTATGTACCTGGTGGTGATGAGGGCACAGCGTCACCCTCTGACTAACTCCAGCATTCCTCACTTACCTGCCGGGGCAAGATCAGAACACCCCGCCTCCCCCACCCGGAGCCACTGACAGATCAAGCCGAAAATCTGGGCAGCTTCTGTACAAAGTGCAGCCGGTGCACAGTCCCAACAACATGTCAATCCCAACTCGGAATTAAAACTCCGGATTTATTCCATCGCTATTTGTGAGATCTTGCTCTGTACACATTGGGAGTTTGCCTTGAAAACATCCGCCCTTCAAAGGTCATTTTGTGAAGTGCTGCTGGGGGGTGGGGAGGCTATTCCAAGGAGATGTAATAAGATATTCCAGGAACAATCTTTTTATCAATATTAGTTCAGTAGGTATCACAGTTGCACAACATAGTCATCTAATGCAGCAGTGCAGCCATGCCCCTCCCGAAATCCTAATTGATGCAGCCACACATGTCCACTCACCCCAACAGATGCAGCATTAATATAACACAAAGGTGGATAATGCAGTGTGCCCACTCATACAATTGAACCCAAATGTAAATGTGAGTAAGGAGAGGTGATGAAAGGTTGATATTTATCTGAAGAGTGTTGATTTGTGGTTCTTGGATCAGCCAACATGACTAAAGAAGTTAAAAAGTCAGCATTCTGCTTGTCGCTGCATATTGACCATCTATTTTGTAGCAACTGCCTGGGTCACTAACCATTGGAAACCTTCCCTCACCAACATCATTCTCTACCTCACCGCTCACATCATGCGTGAGGTCTCCCCCATATCAATGGTGGGGTCTATTTAAAATGGACATGTAGACAGTTAGCTTTCTGATGTGTGATGCTGCTCTGATTTAGTTGGAGGGTTGCTATAGTTTCTCAGTAATCTGTTATAATCCATAGACGCCTACAGTGCAGAAGGAGGCCGTTTGGCCTATCGAGAATGCACCGGTACCCTACCTAGGCCAACCTGGCCCCACCCAATTCCCACAACCTCACTTAACCTACACATCCATGGACAGTAAGGGACAGTTTAGCATACCCAATCCACCTAACTTGCACATTTTTGGACTGTGCGAGGAAACCCGAGCACCCGGAGGAAACCCACGCAGACACGGGTAGAACGTGCAGACTCCGCACAGTCATTGAAGGCTGGAATTCAACCTGGGCCTCTAGCGCTGTGAGACAGCAGTGCTAACCACTATTGATACACACTGAGCAACTGAGCACAGTGAAACACTTAAATATCACATACGGACTGCTACTCGATTAAAGTACGAGTATATCTTCATATTCTTACATTTATAGAATGGCTACAGAACAGAAGGTGGCCATTCAGACCATTGTGTCCAGGATTCCTCTCTGCAGAGCAACTCCCCTAGTCCCACTCCCCCTCCCCCTCCCACTACACCAGCCCACACCCCTAGTGCCAGTCCCCTCGTCCCACTCCCCAAATACCACTCCTCTAGTCCCATTCCCCAAATCCCACTCCTCTAGTCCCACTCCCCAAATCCCACTCCTCTAGTCCCACTCCCCAAATCCCACTCCTCTAGTCCCACTGCCCTAGTCCCACTCCTCCAGGCCCACTCATCCAGTCTCACTCCCCTAGTCCCAGACTCCTAGTCCCACTCCCATAGCCCCCTCTAGTCCCACTACAGTATTCCACTCCCCTTGTCCCACTCCCCCAGTCTCACTCACCCAATTCCACTCTCCGAGTCCCACACCCCTGCCCATTCTGATTGGCGCTGCAAATTCTCTTTAGGTTGTTATTCAACTCCCTTTTGAAAGTCGTGACTGAATCTGTATTGAGCACACTCTTACTCACGCCCATCTTTGCAAATTCTTATCACTCGCTGCACAACAATATTCTTCCTCTTGTGGCTTCTTTTGTCATTTGCCTTAAATCAGTCCTCTGCTTCTCAACTCTTCCATCAATGTGAACTATTTCTCTCCATCCACTCTGTCCAGATCCTTCATGATTTTGGATTCCTCTATCAAATCTCCTTTCAACCTTACCTTCTCCAAGGAATAGGACCTATTAGTAAAAGCAGCAGTGGTACATTTTTAGTAAGGGCCTTAGTATTGAGTTTTTAAAAAATCTAACAACCAAAAGAGGGAAATATGTCAATTGGCGGGGTCATGTGCTATTCCTGCACGATATGGTGAATGATCGACACTTCGCGTGTCCCTGAGGACTACATCTGTGGAAAGTGTTTTCAGTTGCAAAAGCTCACCAAATGCATGAATCAGTTAGAGCAGCAGCTGGAAGCACTGTGGAGTACACAATTAGCTGAAATTGTTATAGATAATAGCTTCAGAGATGTGGTCGCACCCAAGGTACAGGAATGGGTGACGGGATAGGCAGAGAGTGCAGGGGTCCTATATGGCTGACCCCCTATCTAGTAAGTATGCTGTTTTGGATACTGATGAGGGGGAAAGTCCATCAGGGGGCAGCAGCAGCAGTGGGCAGAGCAAAGGCACCACGACTAGCCCTGCTGACCAGACGAGGGGTACAAAGCATAGACAAGCAATAGTGGTAGTGGATTCAATCATCAGGGGCACAGTTAGGCACTTCTGTGGTTGTGAAAAGGACTCCAGGATTATACTTTGCTTCCCTGATGCCAGGGTCCTGGATGTCTCTGAGCGGATACACAGCATCCTAAAACGGGAGGGATATCAGAAATCAGTAGAAAGAGAAGCGAGGTCCTGCAATGGTAATTTAGGGAGCTAGGTGGAAGATTAAAAAGCAGGACATCTAGGGTAGTAATCTCAGGATTACTCTCCATGCATGTACTGGCGAGGCTAGCAACAGGGATATAGAGCAGTTGAACACGTGGCTAAAGATTTAGTGCATGAGGGATGGATTCAGTTTTTTGGTTCGCTGGGATGTCTTTCAGGGAAGGTGGGGCTTGGACGAGAAGGACGGGTTACACCTGAACTGGAGGGGCAACAATATCCTGGCTGGGAGGTTTGCTAGTATGGTTCAGGTGGGTTTAAATTAAATTGGCAGGAGGGTAGGAAGCAGGACAGTAAGCCAGCAAGTGTAGAGACTGGGGATGAGCATGGTACCAGGGTCGGGTAGGCTGGGGGAGGCCAAACTCAGTGGGCCTGGAGGTCTGGAGTGTATCTGCTTCAATGCATGGAGTATAACAGGTAAGACATGAACTTAAAGCCTTGATTCACGCGCTGAACTTTGATGTGGTTGTTGTAACGGAGACTTGGTTAAAAAAGGGACAGGACTAGAACATATAGAACATTACACCGCAGTACTGGCCCTTCGGCCCTCGATGTTGCGCCGACCCGTGAAACCCCTCTAAAGCCCATCTACACTATTCCCTTATCATCCATATGTCTATCCAATGACCATTTGAATGCCCTTAATGTTGGCAAGTCCACTACTGTTGCAGGCAGGGCATTCCACGCCGTTACTACTCTCTGAGTAAAGAATCTTCTTCTGACATCTGTCCTATATCTATCTCCCCTCAATTTAAAGCTGTGTCCCCTCGTGCTAGACATCACTGGCAGGACATAGGTGTTTAGGCAAGACGGGGAGAAAGGTAAAAGAGTGGGGGTGTTGCAATAATGATTAGGGAACAGAGGGAGGACACCATGGAAAAATCAAGTAAAGAGGCACTGTGGGTAGAGCTCAGAAACAGGAAGGGGGCATTCACAATGATGTGTATGTACTACAGTACTACAGGCCTCCAAACAGCCCACGGAAAGTTGAAGAACAGATATGTAAGCAGATTCTGGATAGATGTAAAAATAATAGGATTGTTGTACTGAGAGACTTTAATTTTCCTCACATTGACTGAAAATCCCTTAGGGCGAGGGGCCTGGTTGGTGAGGAATTTGTTAAGTGTGTATAAGAAGGTTTTTTGGAACACTATGTGGATAGTGCAACTAGAGAAGGGGCTACAATGGACCTAGTACTAGTGATGTACCATCAATAACCTCAGAGGACGAGTTGAGAGTGAAACTGTGGCTTTAATTAGCTTAAAGATACCTGCTGGCAGCCAGCCCCAGACTGAAGGCAGGGCTGGAGATTGGCCATCTTTATACCTGAGCCCGAGGGGAGGAGCCACAGGCGGAGCCAGCAGGGGCAAGCCCAGGCATGTTACATACAGCAGGTATAATACAATACAGTGGTTTACTACATTCACCCCCTGTTAAAAAGGAGTCCGGCGGGGGTGAAGTGGACAGGTTGAATTATATATCGAGTCTGTTGGGGGCTTTAACTTTCCGCTGTGACTGCCGCAGTCCCGGCTGTGGTGTGGATACTGGTGTTGGATGAAGTGTTGAGGCCTGCGTGTCCAGGAGCGTGTCGTCTTCTGTGTCACAATACAGTGGTTTACCACAACTAGGGAACGAGCCTGGCCAGGTCATCAAAATTGCAATGGGAGAACATGTGGTGAACAGTGACCACAATTCCATAAGGTTTCGGATCCTCAAGAAAAAGGACGAGTGTTGTCCTATGGTTAAGGTGCTAAATTGGGGGAAGACCAATTCTACAAACAGATTAGGCAGGATTTGGAGGCTGTTGTTTGGGAGAGACTGTTTGAGGGTAAATCCACATTTGGCATGTGGGAGTCTTTTAAGGAGCAGTTGATGGGAGTGAGGAAAGGTATGTGCCGGTAAAAAAGAAGGACATAAAAGGCAGGATTCGGGAACCATGGATGACTAGGGAAATTGAGAATTTCTAGAATAGAACAGTACAGCACAGAACAGGCCCTTCGGCCCTCGAAGTTGTGCCGAGCAATGATCACCCTACTCAAACCCACGTATCCACCCTATACCCGTAACCCAAACAACCCCCCCTTAACCTTACTTTTTAGGACACTACGGGCAATTTAGCATGGCCAATCCACCTAACCCGCACATCTTTGGACTGTGGGAGGAAACCGGAGCACCCGGAGGAAACCCACGCACACACGGGGAGGACGTGCAGACTCCGCACAGACAGTGACCCAGCCGGGAACCGAACCTGGGACCCTGGAGCTGTGAAGCATTTATGCTAACCACCATGCTACCGTGCTGTCAAAAAGAAAAAAGATGCATGTCATAATATACACCAGTATATCATGGTGCAGACACACACTGATGGACACACACAGGGACCAATCAACATGTACAAACACCGCAGCCAATCACCAGTTAGAATACACACACTTTGGGGCCTCACGGTAGCATGGTGGTTAGCATCAATGCTTCACAGCTCCAGGGTCCCAGGTTCGATTCCCGGCTGGGTCACTGTCTGTGTGGAGTCTGCACGTCCTCCCCGTGTGTGCGTGGGTTTCCTCCGGGTGCTCCGGTTTCCTCCCACAGTCCAAAGATGTGCGGGCTAGGTGGATTGGCCATGCTAAATTGCCCGTAGTGTAAGGTTAATGGGGGGATTGTTGGGTTACGGGTATACGGGTTACGTGGGTTTAAGTAGGGTGATCATTGTTCGGCACAACATTGAGGGCCGAAGGGCCTGTTCTGTGCTGTACTGTTCTATGTTCTATAAAGGCAGAGGGGACCACGGTTCCCGTTCATTCTGGGTGCTGCCTCTGAGTGTAAGAAGAACTCATCCAATTCAGCACAGACTTACACCACGTGCTGAGAGAATCAACTGGTTTGGACAAGGCTTAGGTCTCTAGTTTAAGTTAGCATCATTTAGACCCACAGTCATCGTGTGTTAGTTAGTTAGAAATAGTTAATAAAATTGAGTTGAACCTTCATCAGTGTTGGAAGTGTCTGTTCATCTCTCAAGTCTACACTAGCCAACACTTCATGATACCAGGAGTTGAGGGATGCTCGCACTTCTGAGACCTACCTTTCAGTGATCTGCCTTCCACCAGTCTCTCGCCATCCTACAGAATGGACTCCGTTCGCCCGCCGCCGCCTCTCCGCATTGCCGGGAATCTGGGCCCGAACTGGAAACTTTTCAAACAGCACTTCCAGCTGTACCTCGAAGCCAGGGACCTGGAAGCTGCCTCGGACGCACGGAAGATTGCTCTCTTCCTCTTCACAGCCGGTGACCACGCTCTGCACATTTTTAACTCGCTCACCTTCGATGAGGGGGAGGACAAATCGAAGTTCAAGACCATAATTCTGAAGTTTGACAGCCACTACGCGGTTGAGGTGAACGAGAGCTTCGAGAGATTCATGTTTCAGCAGCGAATTCAGGGTAAGGACGAGCCTTTCCAGTCCTTCATTACCCACCTCCGCATCCTTGCACAGTCCTGCAACTACGGGTCCACCTCTGACTCCATGCTCCGTGACCAGATTGTTTTTGGTGTTCAATCTGAGCCCCTGCACCAGCAGCTACTAAAAGTAAAGCAGTTCACTCTCTCTATTGCCATTGAGACCTGTGTACTTCATGAACATGCCTCCACACCCTACTCCTACATCCAGGCCGCTGAAACGGCGCGGCAAGCCCCTTACGAGGCAGAACAGGTCCAAATTATTAAATCTTTTCAGGCTCTGGATCTGAACGATGGCGGCCATTTTGCGCGCTTTTCACGGGGTCCCGCGCTTACACGCAGCGAGCATGCTGACGTCACCGAATGCTTTGCACAGGTGCGCACCACGCTGGATCGCCCCGTGCATGCGCGGTGGCGCGATGAACGTCCCGACTCTCCGGTGTGCGACAACTGCGGCTCCGCCCACTTAAAGCGGCAATGTCCCGCGAAGTTCCGATGCTGCCTGCAGTGTGGCAAACAAGGCCACTACGCTACAATGTGCAGATCTTCCCTGCCTGCTGTTTTTAGGAGGTCCACCCAGCCCCACAGAGACGTCAGGGCTATCCAGCCTGCCATCAATGAACCTACTCTAGACCTTGATTCTGACTGTGCCTGCAATGACCCACAGGTCCCGTTCCAAATCGGCGTTAGTACTATGAACAGGGTGTCCCCCAAGCGTGGCATTGAACCCGTCCACGTCCACAGCGTCGGCCAGGATGATGAGTAGTGTGCCACCCTTACGGTCAACCGGTCTCCTGTCAGGTTCCGCCTGGACACTGGCTCTACTGCCAATCTCATCATGTCGTCTGATTTTTGCAAGCTCTGCGTACAGCCTGCTGACCTGCCATCTGCGTGTAAATTGCTGGACTACAATGGCAATGCCATCGCCGCTATCGGCTCCTGCCGCCTTGAGGTGACACATCGTGCTCACGCAGCCATTCTCCCGTTTGAGATTGTTGCTGCCTCAAAAGCCTCCTTGCTTGGTGCGCAGGCATGCAAGCTGCTCCACTTAGTGCAGAGAGTACACTCTCTCTCTTCAAGCGATGTGTCTGCATCCTCTGACACAGACTTCAGGGCGCAACTTGACTCCATCATCCAGCAATATCATGATGTTTTCGAAGGCATGGGTACGCTCCCGTACACGTATAAAATCTTACTTAAGCCCAACGCCACGCCTGTCGTTCACGCACCTCGCAGAGTCCCAGCGCCCCTCAAGGACCGCCTCAAACAACAGCTCCAGGACCTCCAGGACCAAGGAGTCATTTCTAGGGTCATGGAACCCACAGACTGGGTAAGCTCCATGGTCTGCGTCAAGAAGCCGTCCGGCGAGCTGCGGATCTGTATTGATCCTAAAGACCTGAATCAGAATATCAGGCGGGAGCACTACCCGATTCCGAAACACCAAACTATTCTCAAAACTGGATGCCTCGAAGGGTTTCTGGCAGATCCAACTCGATGAGTCAAGCAGGAAGCTGTGTACGTTCAACACACCCTTAGGCAGGTTCTGCTACAACCGGATGTCATTCGGCATAATTTCTGCGTCTGAAGTTTTCCATCGGATAATGGAGCAGATGATGGAGGGGATCGACGCTGTCCGGGTATATGTCGACGACATTATTATCTGGTCAACCACCCCGCAGGAACACATTGCCCGCCTTAAGCATGTTTTCAGGCGCATCCACGAACACGGCCTCTGCCTCAATAGGGCCAAATGCTCCTTCGGCCAGTCGAGTATCAAGTTTCTGGGGGATCACATCTCCCACCAGGGGGTGCGTCCGGACGAGGACAAGATTGCAGCAATCACGTCCATGAAGACGACCGAGGACACGAAAGCGGTTCTCCGGTTCCTGGGTATGGTGAATTTACTTGGGAAGTTCATTCCGAATCTTGCCTCACACACCACGGCCCTCAGAGACCTGATCCGCAAAACCACAGATTTCCGATGGCTCCCTGCTCACGAGCGTGAATAGCAGCAGTTGAAGGCCAAGCTTTCCACGGTCCTAGTGTTGGCCTTTTTCGACCCAACCAAAGAGACCAAAATCTCTACTGATGCCAGTCAGTCGGGGATTGGTGCCGTGCTCCTGCAACGAGACGAGGCCTCGTCATGGGCCCCCGTTGCGTATGTGTCGCGGGCGATGACCCCCACAGAGCAGCGCTATGCGCAAATTGAGAAAGAGTGTCTCGGCCTTCTCACTGGAGTCGTGAAGTTCCACGACTACGCCTATGGACTTCCGCAGTTCACGGTTGAAACCGACCACCGCCCCCTTGTAAATATTATCAAAAAGGACCTGAATGACATGACACCTCGCCTCCAGCGTGTCCTACTCAAGCTGCGCAGGTACGACTTTCAACTGATCTATACCCCTGGCAAGGGCCTTGCCTTTGCTGATGCCCTCTCAAGGTCGATCACAACTCCGTGTGATCATGACGGCTTCATTTGCCAAATAGATGCTCAAGTTCAGCTTGCAGCCTCCCATTTGCCAGCTACGGATGCACGACTGATGCAAATTCGCCGCGAGACAGCGGCTGATCCACTTCTGCAGCGGGTGATGCGCCTAATGTCAGACGGGTGGCTCAAGGGCCAATGCCCGCAATTTTACAACGTCCGCGATGACCTGGTAGTTGTCGATGGGATGCTCTTGAAATTGGATCACATCGTCATTCCACAAAGCATGCGCCAGCTAGTGTTGGAGCAACTCCATGAAGGCCATTTAGGAATCGAGAAATGCCGCCGCAGGGCCAGAGAAGCCGTCTACTGGCCGGGCATCAATGATGACATCACCAATGTGGTGCTCAACTGCTCTACCTGCCAGCGTTTTCAGCCCGCCCAACCACGGGAGACCCTGATGCCCCATGAGCTCGTCACATCGCCTTGGACCAAAGTGGGCATCGACTTGTTCCATGCATTGGGCAGGGACTACGCATCATCATTGACTACTTCTCCAGTTACCCGGAGGTCATCAGGCTGCACGATCTCACATCCTCGGCTGTGATCAGGGCGTGTAAGGAGACATTTGCCCAACATGGAATTCCGCTGACGGTCATGTCAGACAATGGCCCCTGTTTCGCGAGCCAGGAATGGGTCGGCTTCGCCCGACACTACAACTTCGAGCACGTTACGTCCAGTCCCCTATACCCCCAATCCAATGGGAAGGCGAAAAAGGGGGACCACATCGTCAAGCAGCTCCTCAGCAAGGCCGCCAACGCCAGCTCAGCTTTCCATCTTGCTCTGCTGTCATATCGCTCCGCCCCGCTCTCCACCGGACTGTCGCCTGCTCAGCTGCTAATGAACCGCACCCTCAGGATGACGGTGCCATCGATTCTCACTCCCAACCTCGATTATGTCCCCGTGCTCCACCGCATGCACATGTCTCAACTGCAGCAGAAAACTTCCTATGACTCCGGGCTGCTGACCTTCCTGACAGCCATCCACGCGACAAGGTTCGCATCCACCTCCTGGACGATGGCTGGTCTGCGCCTGCGGTCGTTCTAAGGCAGGTGGCCCCCGCTCCTTCCTGGTCCGCTTACCGGATGGATCCATTCGGCGCCGCAACAAGCGTGCTCTTCGCCTGGTTTCAGGGTCATCACGGGATCCTCCGACCAGCTCTCCTACTGATCCCGCCGTGGACTGTGTGGCGCTACCGGTCGCTCTGCCTGCCCCTGACGGCCCTCCCGGCTCCTGAGCCGCCAGCCATTGCCCCACCCTTGAGGCGGTCAACCAGAGTTCGTCGCCCACCTCAGAGACTGAATTTATGAACTCTGTACACATGTGGACTCTCTGAAATGTTCTTTTTCCTATATCCTTTATTGTTGCATTCGTTATCCAGTGATTTGTAAATAGATTCGTTGGTTGTTCCAGTTCATGGTAGTCATCTGCACCAGGCACCTTCCTCTGTAAATAGTCTTGTTCCCTGTATATAGCTTTGTACATATGTCTTCACACCTCACACGTAGCTAGGTACATTCTCCACACACCCACACTATTTATTATCACATGCCTATATCAACATTTTTTATAAAAGGGAGGATGTCATAATATACACCAGTGTATCATGGTGCAGACACTCACTGATGGACACACACACAGGGACCAATCAACATGTACAAACACCACAGCCAATCACCAGTTAGAATACATACACTATAAAGGCAGAGGGCACCACGGTTCCCACTCATTCTGGGTGCTGCCTCTCAGTGTAACAAGAACTCATCCAGCCCAGCACAGACTCACGCCACGTGCTGAGAGAATCAACTGGTTCGGACAAGGCTTAGGTCTCTCGTTTAAGTTAGCATCATTTAGACCCACAGTCATCGTGTGTTAGTTAGTTAGAAATAGTTAATAAAATTGAGTTGAACCTTCACCAGTGTTGGAAGTGTCTGTTCATCTCTCAAGTCTACACTAGCCCACACTTCAATGCATGTGTGAGGTGCAGGCAACTACAAACAGATAAAGCACTTGAGGAATACAAGGAAAGTAGAAAAGAGCTCAAGCAGGGAATTAGGAGGGAAGGGGATCACAAGGAGAATCCCAAGGCATTTTGTGCGTATATTAGGAACAAGAGGGTAGCTAGAGGGTGGAAACACCAAGGGCAGCACGGTAGCATTGCGGATAGCGCAATTGCTTCACAGCTCCTGGGTTCCAGGTTCGATTCCGGCTTGGGTCACTGTCTGTGCGGAGTCTGCACATCCTCCCCGTGTGTGCGTGGGTTTCCTCCGGGTGCTCCGGTTTCCTCCCACAGTCCAAAGATGTGCAGGTTAGGTGGATTGGCCATGATAAATTGCCCTGAGTGTCCACAATTGCCCTTAGTGTTCGGTGGGGTTACTGGGTTATGGGGATAGGATGGAGGTGTTGACCTTGGGTTGGTGCTCTTTCCAAGAGCCGGTGCAGACTCGATGGGCCGAATGGCCTCCTTCTGCACTGTAAATTCTATAAAATTCTATAGAGAAAGAGTTTATAGATTATAGAACAGTACAGCACAGAACAGGCCCTTCGGCCCTCGATGTTGTGCCGAGCAATGATTACCCTACTCAAACCCACGTATCCACCCTATACCCGTAACCCAAGAACTCCCCCCCTTAACCTTACTATTAGGACACTACGGGAAATTTAGCATGGCCAATCCACCTAACCCGCACATCTTTGGACTGTGGGAGGAAACCGGAGCACCCGGAGGAAACCCACGCACACACGGGGAGGACGTGCAGACTCCACACAGACAGTGACCCAGCCGGGAATCGAACCTGGGACCCTGGAGCTGTGAAGCATTTATGCTAACCACTATGCTACCGTGCTGCCCAGTTGGTCCACTCTGGACGAAGGAGAGAAATTATGTGTAGACACAGAGGAAGTAGGTGAGGTCCTTAATTAGTATTTTGCATTGGTATTCACAAAGGAGAGGCACATGTTGATTGGTGTTGTCTCAGAGGGATGTGTAAACACTTTCGAACAGGTCATTATTACGAGGGAGGAAGTGTTAGGTGTGTTGAAAAGCATTACGGTAGACAAGTCCCCAGGGCCAGATGGCATCTATCCCAGATTACTAAGGCAGACAGGAGATGAAATCACTGGGCCTCTGACAGAAATCTTTGTGTCCTGATTGGCCACAGGTGAGATCCCAGAGGCTGGAGGATAGCCAATGTTGTACCGTTATTTAAGAAGGGTTGCAAGGATAATCCAGTGACATCAATGATAGTGAAATTGTTTGAATTGATTCTGAGATAGGATCTATGCACATGTGGAAGTGAATGGTCTTATTAGCAGTAGCCAGCATGGTTTTGCACAAGGGAGGTAATATCTCATTCATTTGATCGAATTTTTTGAAGAGGTGACAAAAATGATTGATGAGGGAAGGGCTGTGGATGTTGTCGACATGGACTCTAGTAAAGCATTTGATAAGGTCCCTCACGGCAGGCTGGTGCAAACGATTAGATCACATGGGATCAGGGGCGAACTAGCTGGATGGATCCAAACTGGCTTGGCTATAGAAGACAGAGGGGAGTAGTAGAAGGGTGTTTTTCCAAATGGAGATCTGTAACTAGTGGTGTTCCGCAGGGATCAGTTCTGGGACCTCTGCTTTTTATAATATATATAAATGACAAGAAGAAAACGTGTCGTGTCTGATTAGCAAGTTTGCAGATGATACTAAGACTGCAGGAGTTGCGGATAGTGATGCAGATTGTCAGAGAATACAACAGGATATAGATAGGCTGCAAAATTGGGCAGAGAAATGGCAGATGGAATTTAACCCAGACAAATGCGAGGTGATGCATTTTGGTAGATCCAATTCAGGTGGGAGCTATGAAATAAATAGCAGGACCATTAGGAGCTTGGAGACACAGAGATTTGGGCACGTAGGTCAACCGATCCTTAAAAGTGGCAGCACAGATTTAAATGGTGGTAACGAAAGCATATGGCATGCTTGCCATCATAGGACGGGTATCGAATATAAAAGCTCAAAAATTAAGTTACAGTTATATAGAATGTTTGTTAGGCCACATTTGGAATACTGTGTCCAATTCTGGTCACCGCACTACCTGAAGGACGTGGAGGCTTTGGAGAGAGTACAGAAAAGGTTCACCATGATGTTGCCTGGTATGGAAGGTATTAGCTGTGAGGAAAGATTGAATAAACTGGGATTGTTCTCCCTAGAGAGACGGAGGAGAAGGGGCGACCTGATAGAAGTTTATAAACTTATTAGGGGTATAGATAGGGTGAACAGTTGGAGGCTTTTTCCCAAGGCAGAAATGACAATTACAAGGGGGCACAAGTTCAAGGTGGGGGGGGGTAAAGGTTCAGTGGAGATGTGCAGGGGAAGTGTTTTATACAGAGGGTGGAGGTGGCCTAGAATGCACTGCCAAATGAGGTGGCTGAGGCAGATACGTTAGCGACCTTTAAGACTTATCTGGATAGGCAAATGAACAGCCGGGGTACAGAAGGCTACAGGTCAAGATCGGACACGTGATCGGCGCAGGCTTGGAGGGCCAATTGGCCTGTTCCTGTGCTGTATTGTTCTTTGTTCTTTGAAAACAGCCCCAACTTCTCCAATCGTCCTTGTAACTGAAGCATCTCATCCCTGGAATCATTCTCATAAATCTTTTCTGCACCATCTGTAAAGTATTCCTAAAGTGTGATGCCCAGTATTAAACACAATACTCCAGTTAGGTCTGAATTAGTGTTTTAATTGGTTCATCATAATTTCTTTGCTTTTGTATTCTGCCTCTATTTAGGATCCTGTGTAACTCATTCACCACTTTCTCAACTTTCCCTGCCACATTCAATAACTTGCGCACAAGTACACCCAGGTCTCTCAGTACTTGCACACCTTTTTAAGAATTGGCCTTCAGATTTTCGACGGGCAGTGGTCAGGGGTCTGTCGGGAAGGTAAGTTTCCCAATTTATTTAAAAACTTACTTTGCAGGATAAGCGACCTTGTTAGTACCTGTATATAGGTTGGGCGGTTGCTAAACCCAAGACACTACACTTGTAGTGTCCCCCACCCTTCCACCTCCTCTAAGCGGTTGAGTGAATATCAGGTAAGCTCTTCCTTTCTTTTTCTTGTTTTATCTAGAGGGGATGGCAGGGAAGGCAGTGCAATGTTCCTCCTGCAGAATGTTTGAGGTGAGGGACGCTGTCAGTGTCCCTGCTGATTTCACCTGTGGGAAGTGCACCAAATGTTCGGCACAACATCGTGGGCCGAAGGGCTTGTTCTGTGCTGTATTTCTCTATCTATCTATCTCCAGCTCCTCAGAAACTGTGTTAGGGAACTGGAGCTGGAGTTGGATGAACTTCGGATCATTCGGGAGGCAGAGGTGGTCATAGATGGTTGTTATGGGCAGCACGGTAGCCTAGTGGTTAGCACAATTGCTTCACAGCTCCAGGGTCCCAGGTTCGATTCCCGGCTTGGGTCACTGTCTGTGCGGAGTCTGCACGTCCTCCCCGTGTGTGCGTGGGTTTCCTCCGGGTGCTCCGGTTTCCTCCCACAGTCCAAAGATGTGCAGGTTAGGTGGATTGGCCATGCTAAATTGCCCTTAGTGTCCAAAATTGCCCTTAGTGCTGGGTGGGGTTACTGGGTTATGGGGATAGGGTGGGGGTGTGGGCTTGGGTAGGATGCTCTTTCCAAGAGCCAGTGCGGATACGATGGGCCGAATGGCCTCCTTCTGCACTGTAAATTATATGATTCTATGATTCATAGATAGAAGCTTCAGGGATGTAGTTACTCCTGGGAATGAAGCTAGATGGGTGACGGTGAGAGGGGCTGGGAGGAAGCAGTCAGTACAGGGATCCCCTCTGTTCGTTCCCCTTAGTAACAAGTATACCGCTTTGGATACTGGCTGGGGGGACGATTTACCAGGGGTAAGCCATGGGGTACAGGTCTCTGGCACAGTGTCTGTCCCTGTTGCTCAGAAGGGAAGGGGCGGAGAGGAATAGAGCATTAGTCATTGGAGACTCCATAGTTAGGGGGATAGATAGGAGATTCTGTGGGAACGAGGGAGACTCGCTGTTGGTGTGTTGCCTCCCAGGTGCCAGGGTCCGCGATGTCTCGGATCATGTTTTCGGGATCCTTAAGGGGGAGGGGGAGCAGCCCCAAGTCTTGGTCCACATAGGCACCAATGACATTGGTAGGAAAAGGGATAGGGATGTAAGGCAGGAATTCAGGAAGCTAGGGTGGAAACTTAGATCTAGAACAAACAGAGTTATTATCTCTGGGTAGTTATCCATGCCACGTGCTAGCGAGACGAGGAATAGGGAGAGAGAGAAGTTGAACACATGGCTACAGGGATGGTGCAGGAGGGAGGGTTTCATGAACGCTTCTGGTGCACCCCAGCCCTGACCCCAGCCACAGCCAGAACCTGAGGTGCCAACCAGTGACGAGGACAACACTGACAGGGAACTGAATCCCAGGACACCCTGGAGCTCGAGTCTGGGATGAGACAGTTTTCCCTTCACAGCTGTCTCCAACAGCCTCCACCATCCCAGAGACACTCACCTCGGCTGGGGCTCTATCTGGTGCGCACCGCACACATGCTCTGGTACAGCAGGTGGAGGCAGGAACTTCCGAAGTGGCGGGCGATCGGAGAATGCTATCAGGAACTAGCTGCCGTCCAGATTGGTTTCGAGCTTGTGGAACGACCTTGGGGGAGAAGGTTTCAGCCCAATACGCCCAGTCGTCAAAGTGCATCCTGTTCCCCTGGGGCAGGCTTCGCTGCTGCAGCTTTCTCCTCCTTGAACAGTTCCAGCTCGTATAGTCACAGTGCATCCCCCAGGGCTGCGGCGACTAGAATGAAGGCAATCACTGCTGGTTGAATTGCAATATCCGTTGTCTGCAGCGGTGAGAGATCGACAGGTTAGCATGGTGCATACCCCTGGGCACCACCAGGTCCAATGGGTTACACAGTGGCCATGATTGGCACTGCGGATGCTGCCCCCACTTGTCTCCACCCATCCATCCAGGCACTCCTGGCCCTGTCGGTGCCAGGCCCCGGGAGCCTCTGGCTCTGGTGCCCGTCCCTGCTGCCAGGTGTACCATTGGCTGGTGCTGTCTCTGCCCCTGCCAGTGGTACACTCTGCAGCCCCCGTCTGGCATATAGAGGCTACTGTGGGCATTGCCCTAGGGCGGGCCACGTGACGCCCTGCCGGTGGGTGGCGGAGGGTTGGGGGTGGGATGGCGGAAGGTAAGGTGCGGAGGTAGTGGGGCGGAGGGTGGGGACTGGGGTGCAGGGGTGTTGTGGTTTGGGCACCCATACGGCTGGTGGAACTCTACAGACCCAGGGTCCAATGTCAGTAGGGTGCACAGCAAGATGGCTGTCTTGCAGGCTAAGGCAATGGTGGTCCATGCCTGGACACCACCCCAGTTTCATTGGAGGCACCCTAGCCCCATGGCCCATCGCCAAGTCACCGCCCCAGGCCTTGACAAGGTCCCCCACTCCCTGTCAGCCCAGCCAGTGTCAGGACCGGCAGCCTCTGGCTGCACCTCTGCATGTCTTACTTCCTCTCTCTCCCTCATCAGCCACAGCACCTGTTTCCTGATTTTTAAAAGCACAAGTGAACCTCGTCATCAGGAATTTCCTCCAGTGAAGGCAGAGAATCATGAGGGCCCCGGAGAATACCTGGTCAGGCCAATTAATGATATGCAAAGAACGTTTACTGTACGTGCAGAGTGGAACGCATTGACGCCGTGTTGAGGCACCAGATAATTGCAATTTGGCGTGGACATGGCACCGACCACGATTTCGGCATCAGAAGAGATTCTCCGGCAATCGCCTTTCCTGATTTTGGAGTCGGCCTATGGAGAATCCCGCCTCCTTTAAAAATTGATGCCACTTTTCTAACGCTCCTTGTGATTCTGAAAGATACGTAGAACAGCCTCCGCTCTCCAATTGCCCGCCCCCTCGGGAATTCCTGCCTCCACCTGCTGTACCAGAGCATGTGTGTGGTGCGCACCAGATAGAGCCCCAGCCGAGGTGAGTGTCTCTGGGATGGTGGAGGCTGTTGGAGGTTCTCGTTAGACCGCATGACGGCTCTTGTGCTGCGGATGGACTCACTTTGGAGCATCCGCGATGCTGAGGAGGTCGAGGATAGCACATTTAGCGAATTGGTCACACCGCAGATTAGGATTGCTGAGGGAGAAAGGGAATGGGTGACCAAAAGGCAGAGAAAAAGCAGGAAGGCAGTGCAGGTGGCCACTTCGGACACCACCTCCAAAACAGGTATACCATTTTGGATACTGTTGGGGGAGATGGCTCACCAGGGGAAGGCAGCAGTAGCCTGGTTCATGGCACCGTGGCTGGCTCTGCTGTACAGAAGGGCGGGAAAAAGACTGGCAGGGCTACAGTCATAGGAGATTCAATTGTAAGGGGAGTAGATAGGCGGTTCTGTGGTTGAAAATGAGACTCCCGAATGGTATGTTGCCTCCCAGGTGCACGGGTCAGGGATGTCTCAGATCGGCTTCAGAACATTCTGAAGGGGGAGGGTGAACAGCCAGTTGTCGTGGTGCATATAGGCAGCAATGATATAGGTAAAAAACTGGATGAGGTCCTACAAGCAGAATTTAGGGAGTTAGGAGCCAAGTTAAAAAGTCAGACCTCAGAGGTAGTAATCTCAGGATTGCTACCAGTGCCACGTGGTAGGCAGAGTAGCAATGAAAGAATAGGCAGGATGAATGCATGGCTTGAGAGATGGTGCAGGAGGGAGGGGTTCAGATTTTTGGGACATTGGGTCTGGTTCTAGGGGAGGTGGGACCATTACAAATCGGATGGTCTACACCTGGGCCGGACTGGAACCAATGTCCTAGGGTGTGCTTTTGCTAACGCTGTTGGAGAGGGTTTAAACTAATGTGGCAGGGGGATGGGAACCAAATGAGGAGGTTAGTGGACATTAAGGAGGTAGTAACTAAAGCCTGTAAGGAACTAGATCATGACGTCAGCGTGACTGAGGGGAAGAATAGGCAGGGAGCAGATGATGAACGCAAAGGGACTAGTGGTCTGAGGTGCATTTGTTTTAATGCAAGAAGTGTACTAGGTAAGGCAGATAAACTTAGGGTTTGGATTAGTACCTGGGAGTATGATGTTATTGCTATTACTGAGACTTATCGATGCTTTAGGCGGGATAGAGAGGGAGATAAAAGGGGTGGAGGAGTTACATTACTAGTCAGAGAGGATATCACAGCTGTGTTGAAGGAGGACACTTTGGAGGACTCGAGCAGTGAGGCGATATGGGCAGAGCTCAGAAATAGGAAGGGTGAGGTAACAATGTTGGGGTTGTACTACAGACCTCCCAACAGTGAGATAGAGGTACAAATAGGAAACAGATAAATCCAATCCAATCGAGCAGGGTGGTGGTGATAGGAGATTTTAATTTTCCCAACATTGACTGGGATACACTTAGAGGTATAGATGGAGCAGAATTTGTAAGGAGCATCCAGGAGGGTTTTCTAGAGCAGTATGTAAATAGTCCAACTCGGGAAGGGGCCATACTGGACCTTCCCCAGCCCGGCCAGGTGGTTGAAGTTTCAGTCGGGAAATACTTTGGGAACAGTGATCACAATTCCGTAAGTTTTAGAATACTCATGGGCAAAGACAAGAGTGGTCCTGAAGGAAGAGTGCTAAATTGGGGGAAGGCCAACTATACCAAAATTCGGCAGGAGCTGGGGAATGTGGATTGGGAGTAGCTGTTTGAAGGTAAATCCATATTTGATATGTGGGAGGCTTTTAAAGAGAGGTTGATTAGTGTGCAGGACAGACATGTCCCTGTGAAAATGAGGGATAGAAATGGCAATATTAGGGAACCATGGATGACAGGTGAAATTGTGAGACTAGCTAAGAGGAAAAAGGAAGCATACATAAGGCCTAGGCGACTGAAGACAGACGAAGCTTTGGAAGAATATTGGGAATGTAGGACCAATCTGAAATGAGGAATCAAGAGGGCTAAAAGGGGTCATGAAATATCTTTAGCAAACAGGGTTAAGGAAAATCCCAAAGCCTTTTATTCATATATAAGGAGCAAGAGGATAACTAGAGAAAGGGTTGGCCCACTCAAGGACAAAGGAGGAAAGTTATGCGTGGAGTCAGAGAAAATGGGTGAGATTCTTTACAAATACTTTGCATCGGTATTCACCGAGGAGAGGGACATGACGGATGTTGAGGTTAAGGATAGATGTTTGATTACTCTAGGTCAAGTCGGCATAAGGAGGGAGGATGTGTTGGGTATTCTAAAAGGCATTAAGGTGGACAAGTCCCCAGGTCCAGATGGGATCTATCCCAGGTTACTGAGGGAAGTGAGAGAGGAAATAGCTGGGGCCTTAACAGATATCTTTGCAGCATCTTTGAACACGGGTGAGGTACCGGAGGACTGGAGAATTGCTAATGTTGTCCCCTTGTTTAAGAAGGGTAGCAGGGATAATCCAGGTAATTATAGACCGGTGAGCCTGACATCAGCGGTAGGGAAGCTGCTGGAGAAGATACTGAGGGATAGGATCTATTCCCATTTGGAAGAAAATGGGCTTATCAGTGATAGACAACATGGTTTTGTGCAGGTAAGGTCATGTCTTACCAACTTAATAGAATTCTTTGAGGAAGTGACAAAGTTGATTGATGAGGGAAGGGCTGTAGATGTCATATACATGGACTTTAGTAAGGCATTTGATAAGGTTCCCCATGGTAGGCTGATGGAGCAAGCAAAGGCTCATGGTGTCCAGGGTGTACTAGCTAGATGGATAAAGAACTGGCTGGGCAACAGGAGACAGAGAATAGAAGTGGAAGAGAGTTTCTCAAAATGGAGAACTGTGACCAGTGGTGTTCCACAGGGATCCATGCTGGGACTACTGTTGTTTGTGACATATATAAATGATCTGGAGGAAGGTATAGGTGGTCTGATTAGCAAGTTTGCAGATGACACTAAGATTGATGGAGTAGCAGATAGTGAAGGGGACTGTCAGAGAATACAGCAGAATATAGATAGATTGGAGAGTTGGGTGGAGAAATGGCAGATCCGGGCAAATGCGAGGTGATGCATTTTGGAAGATCCAATTCAAGAGCGAACTATACGGTAAATGAAAAAGCCCTGGGGAAAATTGATGGACAGAGAGATCTGGGTGTTCAGGTCCATTGTACCCTGAAGGTGGCTGCGCAGGTTGATAGAGTGGTCATAAGAACATAAGAACATAAGAACTAGGAGCAGAAGTAGACCGTCTGGCCCTTCGAGCCTGCTCCGCCATTCTATAAGATCATGGCTGATCCTTTCGTGGTCTCAGAACCACTTACCCGCATTCTCGCCATATCCCGTAATTCCTTTATTTTTCAAAAAACATCTATCCTATCTTTAAATATATTCAATGAAGTAGTGTCTACTACTCCTTTTGGTAGGGAATTCCATACTTTAACCACCCTCTGAATGAAGAAGTTCCTCCTTGATTCAGTCCTAAATCTGCTCCCCTAATCTTGAGGCTATGCCCTCTTGTCCTACTTTCACCTACCAGTGGAAACATCCTTTCTACTTCTATCTTATCCAATCCCTTCAAAATGTTATATGTTTCTATTAGATCCCCACTCAACCTTCTTAATTCCAGTGAATATAATCCCAATCTACTCAGCCTCTCCTCATACGATAACCCCCTCAACTCCGGAATCAGCCTTGTGAACCTCCTCTGCACCCCCTCTAGTGCCAGCACATCCTTTCTCAAGTGTGGAGGCCAAACTGCACACAGTGCTCCAGGTGTGGCCTCACCAGACCTTGTACAACTGCAACATTACCTCTCTACTTTTAAACTCAATCCCCTTCGCAATGAAGGACAAAATTCCATTTGCCTTCCTAATTACTTGTTGCACCTGCAGACCAACCTTCTGTGACTCATGCACAAGTACACCCAGGTCCCTCTGCATAGGAGCATGCTGCAGCTTTTTACCATTTAAGTAATAATCCGTTCTATTGTTACTCCTACCAAAATGCATGACTTCACACTTATTGACATTATACTCCATCTGCCAGACCTTTGCCCACTCACTCAATGTGTCAACGTTCCTCTGTAAGGTTTTACAGTCCTCAGTACACTTTGCTCTGCCACACACCTTCGTGTCATCTGCAAACTTGGATACCTTACACATTGGGGCAGCACGGTAGCATGGTGGTTAGCATAAATGCTTCACAGCTCCAGGGTCCCAGGTTCGATTCCCGGCTGGGTCACTGTCTGTGCGGAGTCTGCACATCCTCCCCGTGTGTGCGTGGGGTTCCTCCGGGTGCTCCGGTTTCCTCCCACAGTCCAAAGATGTGCGGGTTAGGTGGATTGGCCAGGCTAAATTGCCCTTAGTGTCCGAAAAAAAAAAAATAAGGTTAATGGGGGTTGTTGGGTTACTGGTATAGGTATACGTGGGTTTGAGTAGGGTGATCATTGCTCGGCACAACATCGAGGGCCGAAGGGCCTGTTCTGTGCTGTACTGTTCTAATTCTAATTCTAATAGTTCCCAACTCCAAATCGTCTATATAAATTGTAAATAATTGTGGTCCCAACACCGATCCCTGAGGCACACCACTCGTCACTGATTGCCAGCCAGAATAGCACTCATTTATTCCAGCGAACCCAGCACCGTTTCCCATTGGAATCAACTGTGTTCCACGTGGTGCTGGTGCTATCCCCTTAACAGTCGCTGAATCGGTGCAGGTGCAGCGCCAGTTTTGCTGTTGTGGACACCCATGAATTCTGCGCCTGCATCAGTCTCAGGAATGGAGAATCCTGCCGATTAACTTTATTGAGAAATATCTTACAGAGGCTCCATCTTTCCATGAGGCCTATAAGAGAGAGCAAGATCATGAGATGTTGCATCACTTCCTGTGATGATGCATAGTATGATTCATTAGCACCTCCTTCCTCCTCTTTGCTTCGCTCCCACTCTGAGCAAATTCCCATTTTAAACGCTTTACTCTGCTATTCACTCCCTTTAGACATTCATTCTTTTTGCACTCAAGGAACACAAAAGCAATCCTAAATGACAAAACACCATTCAGCCCATTTGTCCACTTCTTTCACAGTCCATATAAAATATTAACCCATCCATTTAACTTCCTTCCATGGCCCCTAGTACATTCTACCCAATTTTGGACCCTATCCATCCTTTTCGGGACTATTAGACCTGTAACAGTAGAACCAAAGTTTGACAAAGCAGCTCACACAAAGCCCTAATACTGACCATGCTGCTTATTACTCACTGAATTTCATCAGCCATTTCCATGACAATGGCTTCTCTGTCAGTCTTTCTGAAAAGACTTGACGACCTCTGTGCTGTTGTTTTGGGAATTCATGTATTCATGAACCCTGCATTCTTTTTAACTGCCCCCTCATACATATCAAATAACAAAGAACAAAGAAAAGTACAGCACAGGAACAGGCCCTTCGGCCCTCCAAGCCTGCGCCGTCCATGCTGCCCGTCTAAACTAAAACTCCCTACCCTTCCGGGGACCAGATCCATCTACTCCCATCCTATTCATGTATTTGTCATGGTGCCCCTTGAAAGTCACTATCGTATCTGCTTCCACCACCTCCTCCCGCAGCGAGTTCCAGCTTCCCACCACCTTCTGTGTAAAAAACGTGCTCATACATCTCCTTTAAACCTTGTCTCTCACATCTTAAACCTATGCCCATAGTAATGGACTCTTCCACCCTGGGGAAAAGCCTCTGACTATCCACTCTGTCTGTGCCCCTCATAATTTTGTAGACCTCTATCAGATCGTCCTTCAACCTCCATCGTTCCAGTGAGAACAAACCAAGTTTCTCCAACCTCTCCTCATAGCTAATGCCCTCCATACCAGGCAACATCCTGGTAAATCTCTTCTGCAGCCTCTCTAAAGCCTCCACATCCTTCTGGTAATGTGGTGACCAGAATTGAATACTATACTCCAAGTGTGGCCTAACTAAGGTTCTATACAGCTGCAACATGACTTGCCAATTTTTAAACTCAATGCCCCAGCCGATGAAGGCAAGCATGCAGTATGCCTTCTTTTTTTTTTTATAAATAATTTTTATTGAAATTTTTCGATACAAACATTTACCCCTACTACATTTTAAATTATAACACAACAAATCCCCCCTGGAAAATCCTCCCCACGCCCTCCCCCGCGCGCACACCCCCCCCCTCCTCCCCCCCCCCCCCCCCCCCCCCCCCCCCGCGCTACCAGTCTAGCAACCAAACCGTTTTTCCCTTTCTACCGATGGCCTCGGGCAGTCATTGCCCGCGACCCCCCGCTGACGTGCTCCCTTCGTTGCTATCCCCCCCCCCCTCCCTTCCCCCCCCCCCCCCCTTTCTCCCCGGGTTGCTGCTGTTTCGGCCTCCAGTTCCTATCTCTGATCCAGAAAGTCAAGGAAGGGCTGCCACCGCCGGAAGAACCCCTGTACCGACCCTCTCAGGGCGAATTTGATTCTTTCCAATTGGATGAAGCTTGCCATGTCGTTTAACCAGGTGTTAACACTTGGTGGCCTTGTGTCCCTCCACTGAATCAAGATCCTTCTCCGAGCTACCAAGGACGCAAAGGCCAATATTCCGGCCTCCCCTGCCTCCTGTACTCCTGGCTCCACCCCAACCCCAAAAATCGCTAGCCCCCACCCTGGTTTGACCCTGGTTCCCACCACTCTCGATACCGTCCCCGCCACCCCCTCCCAGAACTCTTCCAGTGCCGGGCACATCCAGAACATATGTACATGGTTCGCAGGGCTTCCCGAACACCTAACACACCTGTCCTCACCCCCGAAGAACCGACTCATCCTAGTCCCCGTCATATGGGCTCTGTGCAGCACCTTAAATTGGATGAGGCCCAACCTTGCGCACGACGACGACGAATTGACCCTCTCTAAGGCATCCGCCCATGTCCCATCTTCTATCTGCTCTCCCAGCTCCGCTTCCCACTTGTCTTTCAGCTCCTCTATCGATACCTCCTCCACCTCCTGCATTATTTTGTAGATGTCCGAGACCTTCCCTTCTCCGACCCAGACCCCTGACAGCACCCTATCGCTCACCCCTCTATCGGGAAGCAAGGGAAATCCTTCCACCTGTCGTCTGGCAAATGCCTTCACCTGCAGGTATCTAAACGTGTTCCCCGGGGGGAGCTCAAATTTCTCCTCCAGCTCTCCCAGGCTCGCAAACCTCCCCTCTATGAACATGTCCCTCAGTTGCCTGATGCCCGCCCTGTGCCAGCTCTGGAATCCCCCGCCAGTGTTCCCCGGGACAAATCTGTGGTTCCCTCTCAGTGGCGCCGCCATCAGACCCCCCACTTCCCCCCTGTGTCGCCTCCACTGCCCCCAGATTTTCAGGGTGGCCGCCACTACCGGACTCGTGGTATACCTTGTGGGGGGGAGCGGCCATGGTGCCGTTACTAGCGCCCCCAGGCTTGTATTGCCGCAGGACGCCCTCTCCATACGTTTCCAAGCTGCCCCCTCCCCCTCCATCACCCACTTGCGCACCATCGATGCGTTCGCCGCCCAGTAGTATCCGGAAAGATTGGGTAGCGCTAATCCTCCCCTGTCCCTACTCCGTTCCAAGAAAATCCTTCTCACTCTAGGGGTGCCATGTGCCCACACATAGCCCATAATGCTGCTAGTTACCTTCTTGAAGAAGGCCCTGGGGAGAAAGATGGGCAAGCACTGAAACAGAAACAAGAACCTCGGGAGGACCGTCATTTTGACTGACTGTACCCTCCCTGCTAGCGACAGCGGTACCATGTCCCACCTCTTGAACTCCTCCTCCATCTGCTCCACCAGCCTTGAAAAGTTCAGCTTGTGGAGGGTCCCCCAGTTCCTTGCCACCTGCACCCCCAAGTACCTGAAGCTCTTTACTGCTCTCTTAAAGGGGAGCTGCCCAATTCCCTCCCCCTGATCTCCTGGGTGTATCACAAAGACCTCACTTTTACCCACATTTAATTTATATCCCGAAAAGTCCCCAAACTCCGCTAGTATTTCCATTACCTCCGGCATTCCCCCTTCCGGGTCTGCCACATACAACAACAAATCATCCGCATAGAGTGATACCCGATGTTCCTCCCCTCCCCTTGTCAGTCCTCTCCACCCCCCTGAACCCCTCAGTGCCATCGCCAACGGTTCGATCGCTAATGCAAATAGTAAGGGGGATAGGGGGCATCCCTGCCTGGTACCTCGATGGAGCCCAAAATACTCTGACCTCCTCCCGTTTGTAACCACACTCGCCATCGGGGCCGAATACAGCAGCTTCACCCACTTGATAAATCCCTCCCCAAACCCAAACCGTTCCAGCGTCTCCCACAGGTATTCCCACTCCACCCTATCGAATGCCTTCTCCGCATCCAGTGCTACCACTATCTCAGCCTCCCCCTCCACTGCTGGCATCATAATCACATTCAACAGTCTCCGGACATTTGTGTTAAGTTGTCGTCCCTTTACGAACCCCGTCTGGTCCTCATGGATTACCCCTGGCACACAATCCTCTATTCTGGTTGCCAGGACCTTTGCCAACAGTTTGGCATCTACATTCAAGAGGGAGATAGGCCTGTAGGACCCGCACTGTACAGGGTCTTTGTCCCGCTTCAGGATCAAGGAGATCAGGGCCTGTGACATTGTCGGGGGCAGAACCCCCCCCTCTCGCGCCTCATTGAAGGCTCGCACCAGCACTGGACCCACCAAGTCCACATACTTCTTATAAAATTCCACCGGGAACCCATCCGGCCCCGGCGCCTTCCCCGCCTGCATCTGGCCTATCCCTTTAACTAGCTCCTGCAGCTCTATCGGCGCCCCCAGCCCCTCCACCCGTTCCTCCTGGACCTTTGGGAACCTCAATCTATCGAGGAAGTTCTCCATTCCCCCCCTCCTCCTGGGCGGCTCAGACCGGTACAATTCCCTGTAGAAATCCCTGAAGACCCCGTTCACCTCTTGCCCCTTCTGCACTACGTTCCCTCCCTTCTCTCTCACTCCCCCAATCTCTCTGGCTGCATCTCGCTTGCGCAGCTGGTGTGCCAGCATCCTGCTCGCCTTTTCCCCGTACTCATAGACCGCGCCCTGTGCCCTTCTCCATTGCGTCTCCGCCTTCCTAGTGGTCAGTAGGTCAAACTGGGCCTGTAAACTGCGCCGCTCCCTCAACAGCCCCTCCTCTGGTGTCTCCGCATATCTCCTGTCCACTTCTATAAGTTCCCCCACCAGTCTCTCCCTCTCCTGCCTCTCCTTCCTTTCTCTGTGTGCCCTTATGGAGATCAGCTCTCCTCTGATCACTGCTTTCAGGGCCTCCCAGACTACCCCCACCTTCACCTCGCCCGTGTCGTTCGTGCCCAGATATCTCTCAATGCCCTTCCGGACCCTTCCGCACACCTCATCGTCCGCCAGCAGCCCCACATCCAGGCGCCACAACGGGCGCTGGTCCCGTGCTTCCCCCAGTTCTACCTCTACCCAGTGTGGTGCATGGTCCGAAATCGCAATGGCCGAGTACTCCGTGTCCTGCACTCTCGAAATCAGCCCCCTGCTCAGTACAAAAAAGTCTATTCTGGAGTACACCCTGTGGACGTGGGAGAAAAAAGAATACTCCCTCGCCCTTGGCCTGCCAAATCTCCAAGGGTCTACCCCCCCCATCTGCTCCATGAACCCCCTTAGCACCTCTGCCGCTGCCGGCCTCCTATTCGTCCTGGAACTCGATCTGTCCAGCCCAGGGTCGAGCACTGTATTGAAGTCCCCCCCCATGATCAGGCCCCCTGCCTCCAGACCCGGAATGAGGCCCAACAGGCGCCTCATAAAACCCGCGTCATCCCAATTCGGGGCATACACATTCACCAGCACCACATTCTCTCCCTGCAGCCTACCCTTCACCATCACGTACCTACCCTCCTTATCTGCTACCACCTGCGCCGCCACGAACGACACCCTCTTTCCCACCAAAATCGCCACCCCCCGGTTCTTTGCGTCCAAGCCTGAGTGGAACACCTGTCCCACCCACCCCCTTCTCAGGCGTACCTGGTCTACTACTCTCAAGTGAGTCTCCTGCAACATTGCCACATCCGCCTGCAGTCCCTTTAGGTGTGAAAAAACCCTTGATCTCTTGACCGGCCCATTCAGCCCCCTCACGTTCCAAGTAATCAACCGGGTCGCGGAGCGACCCGTCCCTTTCCCCTGTCTGTTAGCCATGTCCTGTCCCCTGTTCGCCCCGGGTCGACCCTCCCCTTCTGACCCGTTCCCCATGGCGATGGCCCCTCCCCCTCTCTCCTCCCGTTCTTCCCTTCCCGTCCTCGGCCTTTCCAGCAGCAACCCGGTATCCCCCCCCCCACCCCCCTTCCCCCCCCCCCCCCCCCCCTGGCTAGGACCCCTCCTAGCCGCGGTGTATCCACCATCGTACTCCCGAGAGTCAGCTGGTTTTCGCTGACCCGGCTGCCCCTGCCACACTCCGACTCCTCCCGATGTGGGGGGGAGGGGCCTCCCCCCCCCTTGCCATCCCTCTCTGACCCCGCTTCAGCGCGGGAAAAGCCGCCATTGCTGGCCACACCCCACTCTTCTCTCCTCCCCCTTCCTCCGTCCCGCGCGCGGGAAACAGGGGAAAGCCCGCGCTTTCGCCCGGCCACACCCTACCCCGCCATCTTCAATTCCACCCCCGTCCCCATCCAAGCCCATAAAAAAGCCCCCTTAAAACGAGAGGAAGAAAAAAGAGAAAAAGGAAACACGCATAACCAACTTGCACCCCCCCCGTCCCGCCTCCCCAACTTAACAATATAACAATATAAATAACAAATCTCAAATAAATACATAAATACATAACTATGCCTGCATAACTAAATAACTACCCAATAATAACGTATTTAACCATCACCCTCCATCGAACAGAACAGTAACCATAACCCTTAAAGAACAGATCAAAAAGCAGTAAAAAAAAGCCCCCCCTACAACAACAATAATTAAGGGAAGTTGGCAACGGGAAGAGACACACAAAAAGGAACAAAGAAACCCCCCATAACACAAGTTTCAAAGAAACCAAACGATCCATCAACTTTAACCAAGTTCCGACCTGGCCTAAGAAAGACATGGGCCACTTGATCAGTCAAGGGTACTCGGGCGGCCTCGACCGCCGGCGTTCCCAAGTTCTAGTTCAGGTCCAGCTTTTCCTCCCGAACAAAAGTCCATGCCTCCTCTGGGGTCTCAAAGTAGTGGTGCTGGTCCTTGTAGGTGACCCACAAACGCGCTGGCTGCAGCATTCCGAACTTGATCCTCTTTGCGTGCAGCACCGCCTTCGTCCGGTTAAACCGGGCCCGCCGCTTTGCCACCTCCGCACTCCAGTCCTGATATATCCGCACCGTCGAATTCTCCCATTTGCTGCTTTTCTCCCTCTTGGCCCACCTCAGCACTTTCTCCCGATCACAGAAACGCTGGAATCGCACCAGCACCGCCCTCGGGGGCTCGTTCGCCCTAGGCCGCCTAGCCATGACCCGATATGCTTCTTCCAGCTCCAGGGGCGATGGACCGGCCCCCTCTCCCATCAGGGAGCTCAGCATCTCCGCTACATATTTCGGGAGATCAGGCCCCTCCAGGCCTTCTGCTAGGCCCAGGATCCTCAAGTTCTTCCGCCTCATTCGAGTGTCCAGCTCCTCAAAGCGGCTCTGCCATTTCAGGTGGAGTGCCTCGTGCACCTCCACCTTTCCCACGAGGACCGTGGCTTCCTCCTCCCTCACCGCCATCTCCTGCTGCAGCTCTCTTATCGACGCCTCTTGGGTCGCCTGGGCCCCCATCAGCCTTGTGGTCGTCGCGTTCATGGACTCTAAGAGTTCCACTTTCAGCTCCGTAAAACACCGGAGGAGAGCGGCCTGCTGCTCCTCCGCCCATTTTCTCCAATCTTCTAGCGCGCCACCGGCCGCCATTTTGGTCCTCTTCCCCCGCTTTTTTCGGGGAGCTGCTGCTGCTTTTTTTGTCGCCCCACTCCGAGTACCGACCATAAAGTTGGTCTCACTCTCCTCAGGGAGCCTTCCCCCACCGGGATTCGTCTTTACAGTACCGTCGGGGCCCTCCAATCGGCCCTTAAACACCTTTGTCGCAGGAGCTGCCAAATGTGCGACTTAGCTGGTCATAGCCGCAACCGGAAGTCCCAGTATGCCTTCTTGACTAGCTTCTCTACCTGAGTTGCCACTTTCAGCGGCCTGTGTACCTGTACACTCAGATCCCTCTGCCTATCAATACTCTTCAGGGTTCTGCCATTTACTGTATATTTCCCATATGTATTAGACCTTCCAAAATGTATTATCTCACATTTGTCCGGATTAAACTCCAGTGAAGTGAGGTTACTGTAGGAAATACAGAAGCCAATTTGCACACAGCAAGCTCACACCAACAGCAATGAAATTAATCGGCTCTATGTTTGGTTGAAGGATAAATATTGGCCAGAACACCATGGGAGAACTTCCCTGCTTGTCTTTGAATATTCCACCCAAGAAAGCACATGACACTGCAATTTATCAGAAAGGTAGCACCTGACAACGCAGTAGTCCTTCAGTAATGTATTAAAATGCCAGCCAGGATTTAGTGCATAAACTTTCAGCAGTGGGACTTGAATCTGACTCAGTGGCACAGTGGTTAGCACTGCTGCCTCAGAGCACCAGGGACCCAGGTTCAATTCCGGTCTCGGGTGACTATCTGTGTGGAGTTTGCACTTTCTCTCCCTGTCTGCGTGGGTTTTCTCCGGGTACTTCGGTTACAAGGACACCCTATTCTCCACATCCCCTCACTATCCCTCACCTCAGTGCAATGGCCAAGGGTTCTATCGTCAATGCAAACAAGAGGGATACCCCTGCCTCGTTCCCCTATGCAACTGAAAGTATCCTGAATTCGCCTCATCCATATGCATACACGTTCGGCACTTTATATAACAACTAAACCCACGCCACAAACGTAGGCCCAATCCCAAACCGCTCCAACAGCGCAAACAAGTAACTCCACTCTACTCAATCAAACGCCTTCTCCGCATCCAGCACAACCATGACCTCTGGTTCCCTCCCTTCTGATGGGGAGAGCAGCACGATTAATACACGCCGCATATTTGAGGACAACTACCGCGCTTTACAAATCCCATCTGATCCTCACCAATCACCTGCGGAAGGCACTCTTCCAACCTAAGCACCAATACCTTGGCAAGAATGTTGGCATCCACATTTAGCAGAGATATTGGCCAATAAGACCCATACTCCACCAGGCTGTATCCTTTTTTAGCAACAGCAAAATAAATGCCTGTCCCATTGTCTCCGGGAGCATCTCCTTAGCCACCGCAGCCTCAAACATCTCCATCAGCAATGGCGCCAACCTATCCAAAAACTTTTTCTAGAATTCCAGCAGGAATCCATCAGCCCCAGTGCTCTACCCGTTTGCATCTTCTCTATCACCATCTGAACTTCCTCAATTCTCACTGACTCTTCCAACCCTGCCCGCTCCTCCTCCCCTGCTCTAGGACACACCAGTCCCCCCCAAAAAGTCCCTCACATCCGACTCATCCCCTGGAGGCTCTGATGTATACAACCTTTTCTAAAATTCCTCAAATGTCTTGTTCACCTGCTCTGCTGACATCACCAGCCCCTTAAAGAGGTAGGCTTTAAGGAGCTTCTTAAAGAAGAAAGTGTGAGACAAGAGAGATGTAGGGAGGATGTATCAGAGATTAGGCCTGACCTAACTGAAGGTAAGGGTACTGCTAGTTTAGCACAGGGCTAAATTGCTGACTTTGAAAGCAGACCAAGGCAGGCCAGCAGCACGGTTCAATTCCCATACCAGCCTCCCTGAACAGGCACCGGAATGAGGCGACTAGGGGCTTTTCACGGTAACTTCATGTGACAATAAGCGATTTTCATTTAATTGATGAAGTGATTAAAATCAAGTGACCCAGAAGCAGTGGTAAGAAAAATCTGTAATTTCTTTAAAGTTTGTGGATTTGTAATTATTTTTAAGAAGGTTTGCAAAGGACTGCTCAGAGTTGCATCAATTGTAATATTTTTGGATACTAAGAATTACTGGTCCATGTCACCTTTGGCCCAAATGCAGTACCAACAGGAACAAAATTAAGAAATACATTGTGAATCTGGCAGACACAAAGTGGATCTACAGTCAAAAGGAGAGCTTCCAGCAGCGGAGCTGGGGGTGGAAGGCAATCAGCTCATAGACAAAGACACAAAGAGAATGCAGCCTGAGACAGGAAGAGGAGCAGAGTGAATTCCTGGGAGGAGAAGAAACCAATCACTCTCTCAAAGAGGTCAGTTTTTCTGTTTGGCAGAAAAGGAGATAGAGTTCTTGTTGATACTGTGTGAGCTGGCTAAAATAATGTAAAACCAGGAACATTGGAGACACTAAAGAGCTGGGTGTTTTCCCAGAAATTACAAACTATGAACATGGGTGTTATTGATTAGTCGGTTAGAATCATAAGAATCATAGAATCACTACAGTGCAGAAGGAGGCCATTTGCCCCATCGAGCCGGCACTGATCCTGTGAAAGAGCACCTTACCTAGGCCACACCCTGACCCTATCCCCAAAACCCCACCTAGCCTTTGACTCTTAGGGGAAATTTAGCACGGCCAATCCACCTAACATGCACATTTTTTGACTGTGGCCGGAAACCAGAGTACCCGGAGGAGAACGTACAAACTCCACATAGACAGTCACCCAAGGGCGGAATCAAAGCCGGATTCCTGGCATTGTGAGAAAGCACTGCTAACCACTGTGCTACCGCGCCACCCCGTTGTTGACAGGGAACTCTGGAAAGTGGTACCATTAAGGCTCTTGTAACCTGAGGGAGAGAGGGTTGGATCAGTGGGCCTTGCTGATAATAATTATACCCATGAAATATGCAGTTGAAAGCCATTGTCGGAATGGAAAGGACTCCTGACTTTCCCTATGTAAATACAGCTTTGCAAATAGTCGTAATGTGTTGCTAAGTAATGCCCCATATCTTCAGGAGTTATACAGGTGCTTGTGGTCGGGATAGACATTTCCTTCTTTCATTGATTATTTAAAATCAAATTTACCTTTATAAATGAAGTATTATTTGACTGTTGAATCATGTGTAAATGTGTTGGTTCTGATTTGCATTAAAGTAAAAGTTATGAAGAGTGAATCTTATTGGTAATTTCTTGATTTGGGGATTGTTTGCTAAATTTGCTTATTTTGGTTTATGATTCCTCACAGGGTTCTTAACCAAAGGATCATCACGAGGTCAGAATGAGATGAGCGCAGATACCTCGCAGGTTACAGAGATCTCTGAGGGTTATGGGGCTGAGGAGGTTACAGAGATTGAGAGGGTGAGCTCATGGAAGGATTTAAAATCAATGATGAGAATTGTAAAATCAAGATGTTGCTGACCCAGAGTGAATGTAGGTCAGTGAACATAAGGATAATAGGTGAATGGGCAGCAGAGTTTTGGATGACCTTAAGTTTAAGGGTGTTCGAATGTGGGATACCAGCCAGGAGTGCATTGGAATAGTCAAGCCGACAGCTAATAAAGCTGTGACTGAGGGTTTCAGCAGCAGTTATGGAGGTGGAAAAGGCAGTGAGAGTGAGGGAATGGATTCAAAGGTAGATGGGTATTTTCTCTCTTGTCAGAGATGGTCATTGCCTGGAACTTTTGTGGAGTGAAAGTTACTTGCCACGTATCTGCCGATGCCTGAAATCTTGTTCCGGAAAAGTTCTATCAGACTGGAAAATAACAAAAATAACCCGTTTATTCAAGAAGGGAGGGAGATAGAAACCATGAAACTAAGGGCCAGTTAGCTTGATGTCTGTGGTGGGGAAGCTGTTAAAATCAATCATTAAGGAGGTTATAACTGGCATTTAGAAAAACTCAAGGTAGTTAGCATGGTTTTGTGAAAGCAAAATCATGTTTAACCAATTTACTAGAGTTCTTTGAAGGAGTAGCATGTGTAGCCATCTGGGATGATCACTTACAAAGAAAAGTATGCCCTCTTGCAAAGAATCATGGGAAATATGGCCAATGCAGGATCCAGACAAGCTCAGAGCCTAAATGTATATTGGCCACTAGACACCCAGACACCATCGAAACCCCCAGCCGATTTGCATTCTAATGGCCCATTTCCCCAGAACTTGTAGTCAGGTATCAGATACAGACACACATTCATTGGCACTACTCCCTTCACCCAGGAAGCCCAAACAGCCTCGGTCAATGACCGCTCAGGACACGCCCAGCCATCAAGGCACCCGCCCCTTTATTGGTTAAAATCGAAGACAGTAATCGAAGCCTGTCGAATTATTGGGTCCAAAGCTAAGGACCGCCCAAAAGAGCGCAAAACCCCGAAGGATAAAAAGAGACACTGCCATGTGTTCAGTCTCTTTTGGCCCCGGCGCACCAGCACTCTCTTGGCCCTGGCTTGCGCTCAAAACCAATTGCAGCACTGCGACCAGAAGCAAGTTCAAGACCAACGATCGCTACCAGACGGATGAGCCCAGCAGAAACAAAGTCACTTCTCCAGATCCAGCCACGCAAGATCCGAACAAAGGCCTTGTTCCTCTGCATAAAGCCGGGTGCCTGAAGTTAAGTACAGGTTGTTGCAGTGTTAGGTGTAATTTAGCTTGTAGTGTTTATGTTGCATGCCAAAGTAATTATTGTTTGTAAATAAACTATCATTGAACTTGAACTAACTAACTGGTTGTTTGGTCTTTGATCGATATCCGGTAAAGTCTTGTGGTGGTATCATTTGATACCTGGTGACTCTGAAAAGCAATATTATCATTAATAACTATCAGTACCAGTCCAAAGATGTGCGGGTTAGGTGGATTGGCCATGCTAAATTGCTCGTAGTGTCCTAATAAAAGTAAGGTTAAGGGGGGGGGGGGGGGTTGTTGGGTTATGGGTATAGGGTGGATACATGGGTTTGAGTAGGGTGATCATGGCTCGGCACAACATTGAGGGCCGAAGGGCCTGTTCTGTGCTGTACTGTTCTATGTTCTATGTTCTATGTATCCAGTTAAAAAGAGCAACACTATTGATGACGCTGGTGCGAATTGGCAACATTATTGGCAATCTCTGGTGGGTCACGACCTAGAAGTGACTTTGTCACTCCGAGAGAACCCACAAAAGGTTGAATTAGAAATCCAATTGGGAAAAGTGAAAGAAACCACAAGTGTAAGGCCCGTATCGATCAACTCTCCAAGATTCGGAAGTGTGTATTAACTGGCATGCGTACTAACAGTGATATAAGGTAACCTCGTTAGATTTTGTTGCGTAAAACTATCGGGAGCATTGTGAACCGGAAAATAGCCAAGGCCATACCCGCTGTTCAAATCGCCGCCTTATTCCCCCGTCCCAAATTTACGGTAGAGAAACAGAGATTACAGTAGGAAAAGAGATACTAGTAGCAATGGCAGCAAAGGCAATGGAACGCCTAATGAACCCGCAGGAACCCGAGGTTGCAGCGACCAGTAGAGCAGAGCAGTGCCGGGAAGAGGAATTGAGAAAGTACTTAAAGGGGAAAGGATGGCCCTTTTGATCTGAGTTTTGTTCAAATAAAGAGTCAGGTCCAGGAAGCATAGGACAAACCTAGTGGGATAACCTAACCAAGATACATAAAAAGAATGTAGGAAAAGTTCGTAAGCCAATGGCAATCGTGTCCTGTCTGGCACAATTGCGAGCCACAGAGGGGGAGGTCGTGAGGACACTCCGCAGACAGCTTATAGAGAAAGAGGAGAAGAGTGAGGGAAACGTTAGCAAATGTGAAAAAGTTAATGAGCAACTCCGAGAGCAGCTAGCAGCTAAAGACAAGGAGATGGCTGATGTCAAACGGCACACCAATCTTGTTTAGTTCATCTTCGCAGCTTTCAGACACAATACGATAAGGCCTACCAAGATACACAATGCACAGTTTTGGTAAGAGAAGAGACGGAACAACAGGTAGAACAGTTAAAGAAACAATGCGCAGATTCGAAGGCAGCTTTACGAGCACTCCATAGTTACACAACGGAACAAAGGCAGAGTTCAGTAGATCATGCCAAATGTAGGCAATAAATAGCCAGGTTACAGTCACTGCTCTCAGTGCAAAACGCATTCAGAAACACCTTTGGACCAAATTTAGACCAGGAAAATGGCCCTGATTGGCAGGAACTCAATGAAACTGCCCATAGATATGTAGAAGACCCTGAGAATCAGAATAGAGCCCCCCACGCCCCGAAAAGGAAAACACCCGCACTACCGACTGCACAGGCAGCACACAACCCCATGAATCCAGTCACCACGCAGCACAAGTCACCGATTGACAATGAGCCTGATTTTGTGTACACCACCCCACTAACCATCACACAATTGAGAGATGCGTGTAACAAAATAGAACCTTCCAACCCACAGCAGACCCGCATCATTTCTTTGAGCGAGTAAGACAACAGACAGTTATGTATGGTCTGGACGAACTGGAGGAAGTGAAGCTTATAGTACAGTAGTCCCCCGTTATACCGCGGGTGTTGGGGTCCAAGACAGCCACCCGCGTTGCATCCGAGCCGCGGATATCCGCGGGTCTAAAATAAAACTTACATCCATCACTTTTAGTGTTGCGCTTGTCGATGTTAAAGCGACATCGCCTGACCACCGACGGATGAAAAATCAGGGGGAAAAAACCCTGACTTCAACATAAAAAGGTTTGTGAGCGGTGTGAGTATAAACTCGGGTCATTTGGAATTAAGAAGCTCTGTTCCGGTTGGGAGTAAGGCAGGAAACAAAGCGACCGGTTTCCCGGTTGAAGGCAGACTGCCCCCTCCAAAAGTTAGAGTTCGGACTTTTGCAGCAAAAGACAGGCTCCGTTCTGCCAACTGCACGACTCGCTCTACTTTTCCCTTTTTCGTTTTAAGAGTCTGAATCTCCCTGAGGGGCGGCAATAAACCCACGCGTGTGGCCTCTCTCTCTCCCGCCTGCTGCAGTGTGCTGTCAGAGCAGGTAAAACAAGGGCACATTCCTCTCCTTGCTGGATACGGAATCTTCAAACAACCTGCAGGCCGGCCCTGGCCTGGGGACAATGAGAAAAGGGACTGACATTCAGCACAGGGCATGGACGCTGCACTTTACCCCATCACTCTCTTTCGCCACCTTTCGCCACCTTTTTTGTGAAAAAAGTTGGGGTCCATAAGCACCCCCGCCTTACATCGCGAACCGCAGTATTGCGGAGCGCGGTATAACGGGGACTACTGTAATGAGCCTTGGCCCGTCTGTTAGCTCAGCGTTACCAGACCCACAGCATGTAGGAGGAGGAAGCCTCCAGGAGATGCAGGCAGCTATTATAGATGCGATTAGCTACAACAGAGGAGATCCCGTAGAAGGTCTAAACCGTTGTAGACAAAAGAAGGGAGAGCATCAGACTGCATTCGCAGGACGCCTTTGGATCCATTTAAAAGCGGTATTTGGGGATTTAATCCACGCACACTTAGATAACGACAACACAAGTAAATGGGCCGCACTTTAGTCTCCCACGCCACAGAAGCCTGTGTGAATTACGACCCCGCAGCCGCCACACATAATGGCGTTTGGGTTCGAAAGAGACTCTCCAGAGCTTGGGAACAATCTCTACATAGAAAGGCAGATCAGGAGAAGGCAGAAGCGAATATGAACCCAGTCAGGACACATCAGCACCCTGTATGGGTAAACAAAGGTAGAAATGACGGACAGCACCCCAGAGCAGAGGCACCACGAGGATGCTATAATTGTGGACAGCATGGACATTGTGCCCGTGAACGCAATGCCCCCCCGAACCAGCAACGGAACCAGCAATCGAACGCCCCACCTCGGAACAATGTTAGACCCATACATAGAACATAGGGCAGCACGGTAGCATGGTGGGGGCAGCACGGTAGCATGGTGGGGGCAGCACGGTAGCATGGTGGGGGCAGCACGGTAGCATGGTGGGGGCAGCACGGTAGCATGGTGGGGGCAGCACGGTAGCATGGTGGGGGCAGTACGGTAGCATGGTGGGGGCAGCACGGTAGCATGGTGGGGGCAGCACGGTAGCATGGTGGGGGCAGCACGGTAGCATGGTGGTTAGCATAAATGCTTCACAGCTCCAGGGTCCCAGGTTCGATTTCCGGCTGGGTCACTGTCTGTGCGGAGTCTGCACGTCCTCCCCGTGTGTGCGTGGGTTTCCTCCGGGTGCTCCGGTTTCCTCCCACAGTCCAAAGATGTGCTGGTTAGGTGGATTGGCCATGCTAAATTGCCCGTAGTGTCCTAAAAAGTAACGTTAAGGGGGGGGGGGGGGGTTGTTGGGTTACGGGTATAGGGTGGATACGTGGGTTTGAGTAGGGTGATCATGGCTCGGCACAACATCGAGGGCCGAAGGGCCTGTTCTGTGCTGTACTGTTCTATAGAACATTACAGCGCAGTACGGGCTCTTCGGCCCTCGATGTTGCGCCGACCTGTGAAACCATCTGAAGCCTATCTGACCTACACTATTCCATTTTCATCCATATGTCTATCCAGTGACCACTTAAATGCCCTTAAAGTTGGCGAGTCTACTACTGTTGCAGGCAGGGCGTTCCACACCCCTACTACTCTCTGAGTAAAGAAACGGCCTCTGACATCTGTCCTCTATCTACTAGCCCTCAATTTAAAGCTATGTCCCCTCGTGTTGGTCATCACAATCTGAGGAAAGCGACTCTCACTGTCCACCCTATCTAACCCTCTGACTATCTTATATTCTCTATTAAGTCACCTCTCAGCCTTCTCCTCTCTAACAAAAACAACCTCAAGTCCCTGAGCCTTTCCTCGTAAGACCTTCCCTCCATACCAGGCAACATCCTAGTAAATCTCCTCTGAACCCTTTCCAAAGCTTCCACATCCTTCCTATAATGTGGTGACCAGAACTGAACGCAGTACTCCAGGAGCGGCCGCACCAGAGTTATATAAACATAGCATTAGCGCCCGATCAGATAATGCAGCGACCAATAGCACAGATTGACGGTGTTCGGACTCCCCAACTTGGGTCTGCGACACACTCTGGCACAAATCAGGCAGACCAGTAGTCACAGGTACAGTCCGGGGACCTCCAGTAGAGTTCCTTTGGGACACAGGAGGGTCCCGCACCACTTTAAACTACTCCACAATGTTTCAGCGCGACAAATGGCCCACAACAGACACCATCTCTCTTAGTGGATTTACAGGACATCTACAGCAGGGATACATTACGGCCCCCGTAGATATTCAACTCGGAAACATAAATACCAAGCACCCCGCTGTTTTAGTGGATTTGACCCAAACAGCAGAGCACATTTTAGGAATCGACTTCATGAGCTCAAACAACCTTTCCTTTGACCCCGTGAATAAGTGTGTTTGGAAAATGGCCAGAACAGCAAGAGCCCTCGCCATGCTCACAGTTGGAGACTACGAACATAGAATATGCTCAGTGGGAGATTATTGGTTTGACCCACAAGCGATTGCCACAGATAAGACGATTAGAGAGGTCCTAAAAAGTCATAAAACATCCTTCGCCCAGCACAAGCACGATTGCGGAAAAATTCCAGGTCAGGTCCCGATCCCAAGCCCCAGAAGCAATACGGTTTTCCACAGCAAGCCGAGGGCGAGATTGCAAAAGTAATTCAAAGTTTGCTAGATCAAGGCATAATTCGACCCGTATCCTCAACAAACAAAGCCCCAATTTGGCCAGTAAGAAAACCAGACGGTTCATGGAGACTAGCCATAGATTACAGAGGATTCAATAAAGTAACTCCATTAGCAGCCCCCACGATTGCCACGAGTCCAGAAACCATGCTCAAGCAGGGAGAACATGCTAAATACTTTACTGTGCTGGACATTAGCAATGGCTTTTGGTCCATTCCTTAAGATAAGAGTTGCCTATACAAATTTGTCTTCACGTTCCACGGACACCAATATACATGGACATGCCTTCCGCAAGGTTTCCACAACTCCCGCTCCATTTTTCACCACAATTGGCATATGGAATATCCAAATTTTCCCGACCTGAATGCCTCATTCAGTATGTGGACGAGTTGCTCCTACAAACTGACACAAGGAAAGAGCACGTTAATCTTCTTACTAGGTCTCCTACACTCAACTGGATGTGAAGTTAACCCGAAAAAAGCCCAGATCCTAATAGAAAAGGTCCTTTACTTAGGCAGCATTATCACACAAGGGAAAAGAGAGATAGAACAGAAATGGGTTGAATCGATAGTTAAATTGCCCCTGCCCCACAATGTCACGGTCATTTTTAAGATTAGTTACGTATTGTAGGAACCATACAGATGGTTTTGCCACGAAGGTAGCCCCACTTTCCTAGCTCCTTAAAAAGAACGCCCCATGGGAATGGCTTCCACAGCACACGGACGCCATTGATGCATTAAAACATGCCCGAGGTACAGCCCGTGCTTTGCAGGTACCAGACCCACACTCTCCATATGCCATAGAAATAGCGACCACCGACCGAACCCTATCAGCCGTACTACTCCAAGAAAGGCATGATCATTTAGGACCCGTAGCCTATGCCTCACGAGTTTTGGATCCCATGGAGCAAGGATTTACAGCCTGCGAACGGCACTTGCTCGCAGTTTTTTGGGCAGATCAATACTTTGCATACATCACCGGCCTCAACCCCGTAATGATTTACCGAGCACACCCCAACGCAGCTACTGTTAGATGGTAGGTTAAAGGACGGTTCAGTTAGCCAGAGTAGAGCAGCGCGCTGGACTCTACTCTTACAAGGAAGGGACATCACAGTTAAACAAACAAAGACCCATACATTTTTAGTGGACAATTTACAGTATGAAGGAACCCCACATGAGTGCCAGATCATTGCAGCCAAACACCACACAGGACCCTTTATTCCAAAATCGCTACTCCCACGTGTAGGTAGTAAAGCTCAGAATTCCCCGACCATGGATAGCTCTTTAAAAATTTACGTAGATGGTTCCTCCACCATTGACAATGGAAAAGGAATAACAGGATGCGGTATTTATGTGGAAGACGTGCAGGGACATGCATTAGAGGTGATATCGCTAAAATTACCAGGTCACTTAGGATCACAAGCAGCCGAATTAGCAGCAATAGCATATGTAGTGCAGCACCCAGATTCTTTCCCGACCCCCACAGATATATATTCGGATTGTTTATATGTCTGTAACAGTTTGATGGAATTCCTGCCCCTGTGGAAATCTAGAGGATTTATATCCACTGTCGGTAAACCTCCACCCTCAGCCCCATTACTGAAGCACGTTCTTTAAACAGCGAAAGACCGCACATATGGCGGTCAGAAGCCAGAAGCCATCATCGTTCGTCCCCACCTAGTAACATAAAGGCAGACGCCCGAGCAAAGGCAGGATTACGACACGGCCACTTTTGGCAACCCCCCGAGACTGAGCCGATACACGCAGTCCAGGTCTCACAGACAAATATCGAAGATTTAGCCCAAGCCTTGTGGTGGTATCATTTGACACCTGGCGACTCTGAAAAGCAATATTATCATTAATAACTATCAGTATCCAGTTAAAAAGAGCAACATTATTGGTGACTCAGGTGTGAATTGGCGACACATACAATGTGGATAAAGGGGAGCCTGTAAACATACGGTTGGATGTGTAGAAAGCATCTGATAAGGTGCCACATCAAAGGTTATTCTGGAAAATAAAAGCTCATGGTATAGGGAGTAATATGTTGGCATGAATAGAAGATTGGCTGGCTGGCAGAAAACAGAGTATGCATAAATGGGTCTTTTTCTAATTGTCAGGATGTGAGGAGTGGAGTCCCACTGGGGTCTGTGCTGGGCCTCAACCTCTACAATTTATATCAATTACTTTGATGAGGGGAGCTAAGGCATCGTAGCTACATTTATAGATGACACAAAGATAGGTAGAAAAGTATGTTGTGAAGAGGTCATAAAGAGGTTGCAGACAGGTATAAATAGGTTGAGTGAGTGGGCAACAATCTGGCAGATGGAGTGTAATGTGGGAAAACGTGATGTTCACTTTGGCAGGAGTAAAAAAAGCAGAGTTTTACTTTAATGGAGAATGGCTACAGAATTCAAAGAGATCAAAGTGTTCTATAGTGCCTGAGTCACAAAAGGTTAGTGTGCAGGTAAAGCGAGAGGAACTGAACATAAAAGCTGAAATGTTTCAGTTATACAGAGCATTGCTCAGACTGCATCTTCAATACTCTGTGAAGCTTTTGTCTCCTTCTTTAAGAAATAACTGATGCATGTAAAAATGGTACAGCAGTTATCATGGGGAATTTTAATCTACATGTCAATTGGTTTAATCAGGTCGGTCAAGGCAGCCTTGAGGAGGAGTTTATAGAATGTATCCGCAATAATTTCCTAGAACAGTATGTAATGGAACCTATGAGGGAACAAGCGATCCTAGATCTGGTCCTGTGTAATGAGACAGGATTGATCACATAGTTAGGGATCCTCTCAGAAGGAGCGATCACAATGTGGTGGAATTTAAAATACAGATGGAGAGTGAGAAGGTAAAATCAAGCATTAGTGTTTAGTGCTTAAACAAAGGAGATTACAATGGGATGAAAGAAGTGCTAGCTAAGGTAGACTGGAGCAAAGACTTTATGGTGAAACAGTTGAGGAACAGTAGAGTACCTTCCAGTGAGTTTTCACAGTGCTCAGCAAACGTTTATACCAAGAAAAAGGAAAGAAGGTAGAAAGAGGGAAAATCGACCGTGGATATCTAAGGAAATAAGGGAGAGTATCAAATTGAAGGAAAAAGCAAACAAAGTGGCAAAGATTAGTGGGAGACTAGAGGATTGGGAAATCTTTAGGGGGCAACAGAAAGCTACTAAAAAAGCTATAAAGAAGAGTAAGATAGATTATTATTATTTTTGAAAAAATATTTTATTTGGGTATTTGTAATTTTTATAATAACAATAACAGCGACATAAACATGGCCTAATAAACATTCCCACATCACAATCTTCACACCCCCCAACAATAAAACAACCGTCTGGCCCTCCCCCTCCCCCCCAAACCTTTTTTGAATTCTGCTTCTGTTGACGTTTTCATTTTCCCCGAGAAAGTTGACGAACGGCTGCCACCTCTGGTGAACCCTCTTAAGGCGAACTTTATTTTCTCGAGATTAAGAAACCCAGCCATGTCACTAACCCAGGTCTCTACACTCGGGGGCTTCGAGTCCCTCCACATTAATAAGATTTGTCTCCGGACGACCAGGGAGGCAAAGGCCAAAACATCAGCCTCTTTCACCCCCTGAACTCCCGGCTCTTCCGACAATCCAAAGATCGGCACCTCCGGACTCGGCACCACCTGTGTTTTGAGTACCGTGGATATTGCTTTAGCGAACCCCTGTCAAAACCCTCTAAGCTCCGGGCATGCACAAAACATGTGGACATGATTTTCTGGACTTCCCGCGCACCTCGCACCCTTGTTCTCTACCCCGAAAAACTTGCTCATCCGGGCCACCGTCATGTGTGCCTGGTGGACTACCTTGAATTTTGTCAGGCTAAGCCTGGCATATGATGAGGATGTGTTAATCCTGTTTAGGGCATCCGCCCACAGACCCGTGTCTATCAATTCCCCCAGCTCGTCTTCTACTTGCCCTTTTTCCCACCGGAGTTGTGCAACTTTGGAACTCTAGCTCAGAAGAAGGTGGAAACGAGGTCATAGAATATTTTTAATATTTTGACTCTGAGGCCTGGATAGAGAATCATAGAATCATAGAATTTACAGTGCAGAAGGAGGCCCATCGAGTCTGCACCTGCCCTTGGAAAGAACACCCCAAACCTCCATTCTATCCCCGTAACACCACCTAACCTTTTTTGGACACTAAGGGCAATTTAACATAACCAATCCACCTAACCTGCACATCTTTGGACTGTGGGAGGAAACCGGAGCACCCGGAGGAAACCCATGTAGGCACGGGAGGAACGTGCAGGTGACCCAAGCTGGGATTTGAACTTGGGACCCTGGAGCTGTGAAGCAACTGTGCTAACCACTGTGCCATTGTGCTGCCCAAAGAGTGGATGTGGAGATGATGTTTCCACTTGTAGGTAAAACTAGAACCAGAGGACACAATCTCAGACTAAAGGGACGATCCTTTAAAACAGAGATGAGGAGGAATTTCTTCGGCCAGAGGGTGATGAATCTGTGAAACTCTTTGCCGCAGAAGGCTATGGAGGCCAAATCACTGAGTGTCTTTCAGACAGAGATAGATAGGCTCTTGAATAATAAGGGAATCAGGGGTTATGGGGAGAAGGCAGGAGAATGGGGATGAGAAAAATGTCAGCCATGATTGAATGGCGGAGCAGACTCGATGGGTCGAGTGGCCTAATTCTGCTCCTATGTCTTATGGTCTTATGGATCATAATCTTTGAGCCCTTGGAGTAATTCATGTTAGGATTATCAAATGACAAGTTGGCAGCTCCAGTCTAACATGCAATTCTTGGGTTGATTTGTACTGGATAGCTATTGGTGCTCTTTTGCTCCACTAATATAGTCTTTGCCCTTGGTAGCTGGAACGTGCCCCAGTACAGAGGCCAGAAAACTCTGTGTCCTATGGTTCCATAGCCTGTGCCTAAGGCAAGTGGCTGCCTCAGACCTCTTCAATGTCTCTGTGGTGAATGTATTACACCAATAATCCACCAGTGTATTTGTATCTGTGCTGTTGCCCTTGTATTTGTATCTGTGCAATGCTGTTGCCCTTGTGGGCTTCTCCTCTGGGCCATTGTATGGCATTATCCACAGGTGAACATGTTGGGGTATGTATGTGCTCCGCCCATGGCTCCTCCCCTTGAAGGGAGTTATAAAGAGCAGTCGACCTGTAAGCGGTTCTCAGTATTGGTTCAGTCGCAGGCAGGCACTGTTCTAAGTTGATTAAAGCCACGGTTTACTTCTACTCATGTCTCGAGTGAATTGATGGTCGCATCAATTTAATCAACTTAAACGCAACTATGGAATCGGCCCTCAAACCTGACCAACTGGAACTCAATCCGCAGGCCGCGGAGGCAAAATAAATTTTTTCGCACTGGCTCCGCTGCTTCAAGGCCTATCTCGCAGCCTTCTTCACACCTTCCGTCACCGGCGAACAGAAGCTGAACCTCCTCCACACACGGGTGAGCCATCGAATCTCTGTTCAACTTGACGGGGCCTCCTCCTACGCAGACGTCCTCGCGATGCTCGAACGCCTCTATGTACGGCCCGTGAACGAGGTCGACGCGCGACACATCCTCACCACTCGCGTCACGGGGAATCGCTAGAAGACTACCTACGCAACCTCAAAGTCCGTGTTCCAACGAGCAATGGACCGAATGGTGGACCAGTACGGGTTGCGGCCCACATTTCCGTACTTGGACAATGTCACCATCTGCGCCCATGATCAGCAGGACCACGACGCTAACCTCCACAGATTTCTCCAAACCGCCCAAACCCTAAACCTCATGTACAAGAAGGAGAAATGCATTTTCCGCACAACCAGACTAGCCATCCTCGGCTACGTCATGGAAAACGGGGTTCTCGGATCCGACCCTGACCGTATGTGCCCCCTCCTGCAACTTCCCCTCCCCCCACTGCCCCAAGGCCCTGAAGAGGTGCCTCGGGTTCTTTTCATATTATGCCCAGTGGGTCCCCAACTATGCGGACAAAGCCCGCCCACTAATCAAGACCACCACCTGCCCACTGGCAACTGAGGCCCGCCAGGCCTTCAGTTGCATCAATGGAACATGTTGGGGCATGTATGGGCTCCGCCCATGGCTCCTCCCCTTGAAGGGATGTATAAAGAGCAGTCAACCTGCAGGCGGTTCTCCATATTGGTTCAGTCGCAGGCAGGCACTGTTCTAAGTTGATTAAAGCCACGGTTTACTTCTACTCATGTCTCGAGAGAATTGATGGTCGCATCAGTCTCATTTATGGCAAAGTGATTCCCAATAGCCAGCCCAATGTGTGGAAAAATGAGAGGAATTGGTCTTTTACATGCACTGTATTTAAGAGAATGCTTTTGATTTAAGCTGCTTCATGTGTCTGGTCAGGTCGAGGGGGGAAGAAAGTGAACGCAATCATCTGATTCGCCATTGCATGGTTCTTCACTGTAACTTAATGCCCTCTGTATCGGCCGTGACTCCTACTGGTCAACTCACCACCTATCTATGGATAGCACAGAAGACACAGAATATAAAAGATTTGCTGTTACATTACATGGGCTGGATCATTCTCTTATGGGTCTTGAGTACTTTCACCTTCAGGGCATCGCCAAATACAATTTAAATAGCACTTTAAATTTGGAAAACGTCCCAAGGTGCTTCACAAAAGCAAATGGCAATTTTATGTTTATGAACCAGAGATTTTGTGTTGGCCCATGGAGTCTCAAGGCAGAAACCAATCCTGTTAGCAGTCAGTCATGGTTGCACTCATCTTGAGTGAGATGCTCATGGGATCAAGCCCAGAGTTTAGCACAAATTTCAGATTAACACTGGTACAGTACTCGGGGAGTACTGCATCTCCAGAGGTGCTGTCTTTCATATGAGACATTAAACTGAATCCTTGACGGTTCTCCCAAGTAGGTGCAAAGGATCTCATCATAGAATCCCTACAGCGCAGAAGGAGGCCATTAGGCCTATCTAGTCTGCACTGACCCTTCAAAAGAGCATTCGACCTAGGCCCATTCCCACACTCTATCCCTGTAACCCTACCTAATCTGTGCATCTTTGGACACTCAGGGGTAATTTAGCATAACCAGTCCACCGACCTGCACACCTTTGGACTGTGGGTGGAAACCAGCGCACCCGGATGAAATCCACAGACACAGTGAGAATGTGAAAATTCCACATTGTCAGTCGTCCAAGGCTGGAATTGAACCCAGTGTGATGATATGCATAACCAGTTATGTATATAGTGATAGACAAGACCTCCAACCAGCTGGTGGCAGTAGAGAACAACTATGTGACTCTGTCATAGTTTGTTGTATCTCCTAATTAATTTATTATAGTTAGTAGTTTGTGATAGTTATCTTCACCACGCAATTGTTAAACAATAAAACTAGTCTAGACATTCTTTAGTGCATTTATTCCGAACAGCACCAGAACGTGACATCCTGGCCCATGGTGCTGTGAGGCAGCAGTGCTAACCACTGTGCCACCGTGCTGCCCCATGACACTATTTGGAACACCAGGGGAGTTCCTTGTGGTGCGCAGGCCAACATTTATCAACCAACATCATTAAAACAAACATCATAAGACACAAGGACAAAAATAGGCCATTTGGTCCATCGAGCCCATTCAATGAGATCATGGCTGATCTGACATGATAATCCTCAACTGCACTTTCCTGCCTTATCCCCATAAACCTTGATTCACAAACTGATTAAAAATCTGTCTATCTGAGCCTTGAACATACTTTTTTTTTAATAAATGTTTTTTATTGGGTTTCTGAACAAAGTATATTTACCGTTATGTACACAGGATAAGAGACATATATACATACACATATATAGAAGAGAAGGGCACACCCAAACATACCAAAGAAAAGAAAATAGTAAATAATAAAAAAAATACAATAAAAAATAAAATAGAATAACTGGTAGGGTATTGTGCACCAGCTCAACAGCAGCAACTCTGTACACCTGGCAAAATTATTTACAACACATAAGTGGGCGACATAAGGGGGGGGAGGGAGGAGTGGGGTGGAGACTGGGGAGGTGAATGTACATTTGGGTGCCGGAGAAACAATTTCAGTGGGCAATACTCGAATGGGTTTGGTGTTGTCGCTTGCTTCTCCCAGACGGATCTCGCTGCCACCTTGCGCTCACCTCCGCTTCTGCCGTTCCACCCGTCTTTCGTCTTTATTCTCCTCGTTCCCTGCTCCTGGAGATGCCATGTTCGTTATTGTATTCCGTGCCTTCCTTCCGGCTCTCATTTCCCTGCCTCCCCCCCCCACCTCCCTGGTTCTCCTCTCTTGTTCCCCATCTCTTCCCTCTCCCCCCCACCTCCTGTGATTCGCCTTTCTTTCCTCTTAGGTTTAGCTGTGCACCACCCCTCCCAGTCTATCTCTCTCTCTCATGCTTTGGCGACTTTCCCCTGATTCTTGGCTACCTGGCTATTCTTCCGTTTGTTCGTTGGCCACAAACAGGTCCTGGAACGATTGCGTGAATGGCTCCCACATCCTGTGGAAGCCGTTGTCTGACCCTCGGATGGCGAATTTGATTTTCTCCATTTGGAGAGATTCCGAGAGATCGGACAGCCAGTCTGCAGCTTTGGGTGGTGCTGCTGACCGCCAGCCGAACAGGATTCTATGGCGGGCGATCAGGGAGGCAAAGGCAAGGGCGTCCGCCCTCCTCCCCAGGAATAGATCTGGCTGGTCCGAAACCCCGAAGACTGCCACTTTCGGGCATGGCTCCACCCTCGAGCCTAGAACATACTTAACAGCCCAGCCTCTAAAGCCCTCTGCGGTAAATAATTCCATAGATTCACTACCATCAGAGAGAAGAAATGTTTCCTCATCTCTGACTTAAATAGGTGACCCCCTTAGTCTGAGATTATGCCCTCTGGTCCTACAGTCTCCCACTGAGGGGGAACAACCCCTCAGCATCTACCCTGCCAAGCCCCCTGAGAATTCTACGTGTCTCAATAAGGTCAATTCTAATTCTTCTAACTCCAGCTCCAATGAATGGCAGATGAAGTTTAATTTGGATAAATATGAGGTAATGCATTTTGGTAGATCAAATCAGTTAATGGTAGGGAGTTGGGGAGAGTTACAGAACAAAACGATCTCGGAGTACAGGTTCATAGCTCCTTGAAGGTGGAGTGGCAGGTGGACAGGGTGGTGAAGAAGGCATTCAGCATGCTTGGTTTTATTGGTCAGAATACTGAATACAGGAGTTGGGACACCTTGTTGAAGACATTGGTAAGACCACACATGGAATACTGTGTTCAGTTCTGGTCACCCTATTATAGGAAGGATATTGTTAAACTAGAAAGAGTGCAGAAGAGATTAACGAGGATGCTACCAGGACTTGATGGTTTGAGTTATAAAGAGAGACTGGACAGGCTGGGACTTTTTTCCCTGGAGTGTAGGAGGCTTAGGGGTGATCTTATAGAGGTCTATAAAATAATGAGGAGCATTGATAAGTCAACATCTTTTCCCAAAGGTAGAGGAGTCTAGAACTAGAGGGCATAGGTTTAAGATAAGAGGAGAGAGATACAAAAGAGACCAGAGGGGAAATTTATTCAGATAGAGGGTGGTGAGCATCTGGAATGAGCTGCCAGAGGTAGAGGCAGGTATGATTTTGTCTTTTAAAAAGCAGTTAGACAGTTACATGGGCAGGGTGGGTATAGAGGGATATGGTCCAAATGCGGGCAAGTGCGACCAGCTTAGTGATGAAAAGTGGGCAGCATGGACAAGCTGGGTCAAAGGGCCTGTTTCCATGCTGTAAACATCCATGACTCCAATTAGTACAGGCCCAAACTACTCAACCGCTCATTAAAATTCCACCAAACCTGTGGACCTTCAATCAAGATGGCGGTGAGAAGGGGATGTTCACTGGATTGGGGATGGTGAGCACTGGATTGGGGATTGTGGACACGAGGTGAGGATGATGGACACTGGGTGGGGATAATGGGCACTGGACTGGAAATGATGGACACTGGTTTGGGGATGGTGGACACTTGATTGGGGATGATGGGGTGGCACAGTGGTTAGCACTGCTGCCTCACAGCTCCAGGGTCCCAGGTTCAATTGCGGCCTCGGGTTACTACCTGTGTGGAGTTTGCACTTTCTCCCTCTGTCTGTGTGAGTTTCCTCCAGGTGCTCCGGTTTCTTCCCACTGGCCAAAGAAGTGCAGGTTAGGTGGATTGGCCATGCTAAATTGCCCTTAGTGTCCAAAAAGGTTGGGTGGGGTTACTGGGTTATGGGGATAAAGTAGAGGTGTGGGCTTAGGTAGGCTGCTGTTTCCAAGGGTCGGTGCAGACTAGATAGCCTCCTTCTGCAGTGTAAATTCTATGATTCTATGATAAATTGCCCTTTGCATCCAAAATGTTAGATTGGGTTACGGGGATAAGGTGGAGGTGTAGCCTAAGTAGGGTGCTCTTTCCAAGGGTCGGTGTAGACTTGATGGGCCGAATGGCCTCCTTCTGCACTGTAAATTCTATGATTCTATAATTCTATAAACCTTGTCTAGACTGCCTCGAATGCCAATATTTCTTTCCTTACATAAGGGGACCAAAACTGTTCACAGAAATCCAGGTGTGGGTTAACTAGTGCGTTGCGTAGTTTTAGCAGGACTTTCCTATTTTTACACTCTATTCCCTTTGAAATAAAGTCCAATATTCCATTTGTCTTTCCTATTACCTGCTGTACTTCCTTGCTAGCTTTTTGCGATTTATGCACGAGGACACTCGAATCCCTCTGTGCTGCAGTTTTCTACAGTCTTTCCCCATTACTCCAGGGCAGCATGGTAGCACAAGTAGCTAGCAATGTGGCTTCACAGTGCCAGGGTCCTAGGTTAAATTCCCCGCTGGGTCACTGTCTGTGAGGAGTCTGCACATTCTCCCCCAGTCTGTGTGGGCTTCCTCCAGGTGCTCCGGTTTCCTCTCTCAGTCCAAAGACGTGCAGGTTAGGTGGATTGGCCATGCTAAACTGCCCTTAGTGTCTAAAAAGGGTAGGAGGGGTTATTGGGTTACGGGGATAGGGTGAAAGTGAGGGCTTAAGTGGGTCGGTGCAGACTCAATGGGCCAATAGCCTCCTTCTGCACTGTTAGTTCTATGTTCTATTTAAATAATACTCAGCTCCTTTATTCTCCTTACCAAAGTGCATAATTTCACATTTTCCTACATTATATTCCATCTGCCAAGTTTGTCTCCACTCATCTGACCTGTCTATCTCTCTGTAGACTCTTGTTGTCACCTTCATCACTTTCACCCCTTATTTTTGTATCATTCACAAACTTGGCAATAGTACATTCACTTCCCTAGTCCAAATCATTAATATAGATTGTAAATAATTATGGCCCCACCACAGATCCCTTTGGCACTCCACTAGTTACAGGTTACCATCCTGAAAATGCCCCTGTTCTCCAAACTCTGTCTTCTTTTATGAAAAATGAAATGAAAAATGAAAATCGCTTATTGTCACGAGTAGGCTTCAATGAAGTTACTGTGAAAAGCCCCTAGTCGCCACATTCCGGCGCCTATCCATGCCAATATACTACCACCAATACCATATACACTGATCTTATTCAGTAAGATAGCCTTTTGTGTATCTTTCTGAATGCTTTTTGGAATTCTAGGTATATTACATCTACTGGTTCCCCCCTTTCTAAATTTTTAAAATAAATTTAGAGTACCCAATTTGTTTTTTTTCCCAATTAGGGAGCAATTTAGCATGACTAATCCACCTAAACTGCACATCTTTGGGTTGTGGGGTGAGACCCATGCAAATTCCACACGGACAGTGACCCGGGGCCAGGATCGAACCCAGGTCCTCAGCGCCATGAGGCAGTAGTGCTAACCACACCGCCACCGTGCTAGCCCACTGGTTCTCCTTTATCCTACTTGTTACCACTTCAAAGGATTCTAATAAATTTATCAGGCATGATTTCCCCTTCTTGAAGCCATGTTGACTCTGCCCGATTATATTATGTATTTCTAAATGATCTGCTATTACATCCTTTTTAATGGAGTCTAACATTTTCCCAATGACCGATGTTAAGATAACTGGCCTAAAGGTATCTTTTTTTGAATAAGGGTGTCACATTGAAAGTTTTCCTAATCACAAGGATTTGTCCAGAATTTGAAGATTCTTACAATACCAAGTTAAAGTCCAACAGGTTTGTGTGGAATCACTAGCTTTCTGTAGCTCCTTCATCAGGGGACTCACCGGATGAAGGAGCTATGCTCCGAAAGCTAGTGATTCCAAACAAACCTGTTGGACTTTATCCTGGTGTTATAAGTCTTCTTACTATGCCCATCCCAGCCTAACACCGGCATCTCCACATTAAAAATTCTTGTAAGATTACTACAAGTGTATCCACCATCTCTGTAGCGACTTCCTTTAATATTCCAGGATGGAACCTATCAACTCATTATCAGGGACTTATCGACCATTATTAGTTTCCCGAATACCTTTTTGCTAGTGATAGTTATTGTATTAATTTCCTCTCCTTTACTATTTAGTGATTTAGAATGTTATCAGTGTCTTCCACCACAAAGACTGACACACAGTATTTATTTAACTCCTCTGCCATTTCTTGGTTCCCTTTTAGTATTTTCCCAGTCTCATTCCTTGATGTTCCTTTTGACCTCTCCCTTCCTTTTTATATATTTAAGAAACTCTTGCTGCCCATTTTTACATTACTTGCTAGTTTACGTCATAGATTATCTCCTCCCTCTATTACTTTTGGTCGTCGTTTTTTTTTGGTTTTGAAAACTTTCCCAATCCTCTAGTTTGACACTAATCTTTGTCACATTTCATGATTTTTCTTTCAGTTCAATACAATCCTTAACTTGCTTGGTTAATCATGGTTAGATTTACCCATCCTAGAATTCTTCTTCCTCTTTGGGATATATGTTTATTGTGAGTCATTAACTATTTTCATAAATGACCACCATAGTTGATCAACCTTCCTTTCTGCTAAACACATTTCCCAGTCCATTCCAGTGAACTCTGCCCTAATTCCTTTATAATTACCCTCACTGAAGTGTAGCGCAGTTGTTTATGACCCAGGTTTCTCGCTCTTAAATTGATGGCTAGATTCTACTATGTTGGTCACCGTTTCCTTGGGGATCTTTTAATCTAAGATTGTTTAACAAATCCAAAATTGTTCTAGAAAACTGTCCCAGATTCACTCTGTGAATTCTTCCTCATGGCGACTTCAAGCAGAAGAAAGCAGTGGCCTGTGCCTTAATTCAAACAGCAGAAGACAGAAGACTGTGCTGTTTTGGACCAGTGATTGCAAACTGGCCAGTATCAGTGATGACTCAGTTTCACTGATTTGGCCGACGGCCAATGAATTGACCCAAAAGGTTGTGCCCTGCCTAGTAACAGGTGGCGATTGGATATCATCCCACAAAATTATTTTCAGGTTCAGATGGTTCCATTTTGGTTTCACTTTGGATTCTGCAGCCTGGATGAAGGAATAGAACAACCTCTCTCCAAAAAGATTCAATCAATTCTCTGTGCAAGACCACTGTAAGGGCTGACTCTCTCTCTCTCCAGCAAGTCTGGGTGTCATTGTCTTGAGACTGCAAAAGCCTGAAGTCAAATCAGAAGCTGAAAGCAAGGTTTGATGTGAAATAAAGGAGTGATAAAGGAGCTATACAGAAAGATATAGGCCCGAAGGCAAACCTCGAGCTGAAGGCTCAGTTTGATAAGAAATAAAAGTGTTTCCAAAACACCCGCTGTCTGTAAGTGCTGTATTTACTAACCTGCGGGGACCCTGAATGAATGATTCAGCAAGGAATATAGACACGAGACTTTGATCAATCAGCATGTTGTGAGGAAATGGTGCTAATGAACCACCATTTAAAGCAAAGACTCTTGGGTGGGATTCTCCGTTTCTGAGACTAAGGGGGCGATTCTCCGAGCCCCGCACCGGGCCGGAGCATCGCTGCAACTGTGCCACGACGCCTGCGGAGAATCGGCGCCATTTGCAACGGCGTGTTTGACGTGGCACCGGCCGCTGGAATATGCGGGGCCGCCGATTCTCAGGCCCGGATGGACCGAGCAGCTGCGCGAATCCGACAGAGTCCCATCGGTGCCTTTCACCCCTGGTCACTGCCAGAGAGATCTCTGCACGAACGGTCGGGGGGCGGCCTGAGGGTGAGGGTGGCTCCTGCAACCGGGGGGGGGGGGGGGGGGGGGGGGGGGTGTGGCCTCCGATGGGGTCTGGCACGAGATCGGGGCCCACCAATCGGCGGGCTGGCCTCTCCCCCGCCGGGCTTACTTTCTGGGCGGCCGGCCCCTGAACATCGACGCCATGTTGAGTCGGGGCCAGTACGCTAAAGATGTCCCCCACACATGCACAGATTGGCGCAGCGCCCATTTCACGAAAAGAGGCTGGAGCGGCATGAACCCCTGTGAGGGACAGAATCAGCATACTCTGGCCCGGTTTGCGATGTTGTGAAACGCGGCGGCGTTCATGACGGCGCGAACACTTGGGCTCCATATTAGACAATCGCCCCCATAGTATTGATGCCAATGCAGAATTTGTGGACTTTCATGAGAGAAACATTAGTGCCACACCTAGACTGATTCCGCTACTATTAAGGGGCTAACACTTGTGCCACGTGGAACAAGTCGATTCCAATGATTCCAATCGATTAGCCGGGTCAGTGATTGACACTCGGGAGGCTGACAAGCTGCAGCCGCACATACACATCACAAGCCCCACACACACAGCCCAGACAACAAGACGGCACTGGTTATGCTGGAGCGCCCATACGGCTGATGGATCAGCTGGGGCCAGAGGGCACCCGGGGGGTGCCCTGGGGGGACACCTATATGACCCGTGGCACTAAGTGGGCAGTTAGCGGTGTGCGCAGCTGCCTGGCTGCCTTGCCGGCTGCGGCAATGGTGATCTGTGTCCGTCCACCCAAACCCACAGCCCACCTCCTGGCCACCCCCACTACTCCCCCCAGCCCTGGCAGAAGTCCCCCAGCCAGCGGCACAAATGTTAGAACACTATGGCGATGTTGGACACTTTCTGTATCCCCCCTCTCTCCCTCAGCAGCGGCCACACCGGTTACACAATTTAAAAAAGTACAAGTGAACGACGCCGTCGGGAACGTGACCCATTGGAGGGGGAGAATCATGGCGGCCCCGGAGAATACCGGATCGACATGGCTAATGATATGCAAATGGATGCATTGACCCCACTGTCGAGGTGATGAAGAATTGTGATTTAACGTCAATTCGACGCCTGCCGCGATTTTGACGTCGAAACTGATTCTCCGCCCAATCATGTTTCCCGATTTCGGCGTTGGCTAATTGAGAATCCTGCCCCTTGTCTTTTGACTATCAAAGAACAATACAGCACAGGAACAGGCCCTCCAAGCCTGTAGCGATCATACCAACCTTGACCAAAACCCTCAGCACTTCCTTGTGCCGTATTCCTCTATACCCATCCTATCCTTGTGTTTGTCAAGATGCCTTTTGAACGCCGTTAATGTATCTGCTTCCACAACCTCCCCTAGCCACTCACCACCTTCTGCGTAAAAAACCTGCCTTGCACATTGCCTCTAAACTTTGCCCCATGATCCATAAACCTATGCCCCCTGGTGACTGACCCCTCCACCCTGGGAAAGAGTGACTTCCCACTGCCCACCCTGGGAAAGAGTGACTCTATCCAAGCCCCTCATTATCTTATAGACCTCTATCAGGCCACCTCATAACCTCCGTCTTTCTAATGAAAATAGTCCGAGTCTATTCAGCCTCTCTACATAGCTAACACCCTCCAGACCAGGCAACATCCTGGTAACCTTCTCTGCACCCTCTCCAAAGCCTCCACATCCTTCTGATAGTGTGGTGACCTGAATGGTGCGCAAAGTTAATCATCATCCTTATTATTTTACCCCTGTCCACCCCTCTGTGTTTGTCTGCCTTGAGTGTGAGAGTAGAGGGTGGGGCAGGTAAATGGGGATATAGGTATTAGCTTGTTGTCATCCAATTGTATTAACTGCTTATTTGATGGTAGTTCTTGTTATAAATAAACAGTAACTGTGTTTCAATTTACAAACCTGGTGACTAAGTATTGGGCAGCCGAGGGCCAGACTTCAGGATTTTTAATAAGCATTACTGGTTGTGTTGTGACTCCGGGGCACATGGGCTGGAATTGACCGTGCATTTGTCCAGGGTGGCGTAACAGTACCTTATGACAACTTTCAAGCGACTCAGGTAATAATCCAGAGATTATAATCTTGGAGGTTCTGTTGTTTAATTAAGTGTCTCGCTCCTCAAACTCTCTATGTAGAACCACTTTCCTCGTTCTACCTATGTTGTTGGTACCTACATGGACGATGACAACAGGGACCTTCCCGTCCCACTGCAGTCTGGAGCAGGGGACCTGAACCCTGGAACTGGGCAGAAAATACAGCTGTATGGACCCTGGCTCTTCACAACAGAAAACAATGTCAATCCTCCTCACTATACTATCCCCTACCACAAGATCCTTATGTGCTCCCCCCACTTCCTGTGCCATGGTGCCATGGCCAGAATGCTCATCCAACCTGCAGCCCCAACTTTAATCCAGACAAGTCAAGAAAACCTCAAACCCGTTGGACAATTGCATTGGCCAAAACTCTGCCCTTATTCCTCTGGGTCCTCTTACCTGTCCCAGCTGCAGCCCCGCCCCCCTCGGCCTGACCAGATTCCAAACAGAAGGGTTGTAACCACCTCCTGAAACAAAGCAGCCAGGTAACTCATGTGTTGCAGTGTCTGCAGCTTAGCCCCCAGCTCAATGACTCTGAGCCAAAGTTCCTCAAGCTGCAAATGCTCACTAGTGTTTTCCCTGGGTCACAATGTTACCAGGAGCTCCCACATGCTGCAGGCATGACACATCACCCGTGTCTCCATACTTAATGCGTTTTGAATAATTACTGAAACTATTTACCTTTTTATGATACTTTTTATATCTTTTGTTAAATAACGAACAAGTTGTGCTCTGCTTTAAACCCAAGGGTAAGAGTAAAACATACCCACTTACTAGTCTGTCACCAAACAGCTAACCCCTTTCACTGTCGTAGAGTAACAACCAATTGTAAAAGGTTAGAAAGATAGGTAAAGCAAAGGGAAACAAACAGCTCCCACCTTCCACTTCACAAATTTCAAGCTGGCTCTGAGCCTTGGCGCACTCCATTAGTGCATTGAGGTTCTCTCTGGTCATGATGATATTGCTGGCTGATGGATCTTGCTGTGTACGAATTATATGATGCGTTTGCCTCTTTACAATAGTGACTACACTTGTAAAATATTTCATTAACCCACAGCACGCTGGAACATCCTATGATCATGAAAAGCATTCTATATTCGCATGCTTTTTCTTTCATAGTACTGTGAGAAAATATGAAGACAGAAACCTGGAGCATTTTAAAATCTGGTTCACCCCATTCTGGTTGTTAAGCTCTCTTCTGAAATGTCTTTGCCTGCATATAAAAGACAAAATCAAAGGCAGGCATTTCAGAGATGAGTATGAATATTAATACTAGTTCAATAATAAAATCAAACATTTGCAAATAAAAGGCAGTTATTTCCCCTTCCAAAATGCAGGACTGGGTCTTACAAGCGGGACATTTGGGCAGTCGCAGCAGCCACTGTACTATCCATTTGTTGCAAGCCTGGTTGGTGCTGAGGTTGATTGTATAGCTACTGGGATTGGAGGAACTGGTCATCTCCTTATTGACAAACAAAGACACCAGTGAGAAAGCACCTATTTACACAGCATTAGTAATAATTAAACAAGGACTTGATCCATATGTCTGTTACCAGGGAGATGAACATCAAACCCCAAATATTCACAACTGCTTGAGAAAACGCATTGCCAAAGAGCAACCAGAATGATGGAACGGATGGGATGGGATTATGAGGAGCAATTATACAAATTGGGCATTTCCTCCAGAGAAAAGCGAACACAAGGAATAGAATTAGGCCATTCAGCTCCCACTCTTCAATAAGATTCTGGCTGGACTTTGAGATCACTGACATGAGGAAATAGTGTGTGTTAATGCAGCGAATGGTTAGGATCTGAATGCACTGCCTCAGAGTGTGGTGGAGCCAAATTCAGTAAAGGTTTTCAATAGAGAACTAAATAAGCAACTGAAGGGCAAAGCCATGCAAGGAATTAGCACGGTAGCATGGTGGTTAGCATAAATGCTTCACAGCTCCAGGGTCCCAGGTTTGATTCCCGGCTGGGTCACTGTCTGTGTGGAGTCTGCACGTCCTCCCCGTGTGTGCGTGGGTTTCCTCCGGGTGCTCCGGTTTCCTCCCACAGTCCAAAGATGTGCGGGTTAGGTGGATTGGCCATGCTAAATTGCCCATAGTGTCCTAAAAAGTAAGGTTAAGGGGGGGGGGGGTTGTTGGGTTACGGGTATAGGGTGGATACGTGGGTTTGAGTGGGGTGATCATTGCTCGGCACAACATCGAGGGCTGAAGGGCCTGTTCTATGCTGTACTGTTCTATTCTTCTATAGTGAATGGGACTAGTGGAGTAGCTCTTACAGACAGCTAACATGGAAACGGCAGACTGAATAGTCTCCCTCTGAGCTAAACTGATTCTATAACTCCACTTTCCTACATCTCTCGATTCCCTAATTTCCCAAAAATAGACCACAAATTCTTAGCATCCACGGCACCGAGTAGCAGATCCCCAAATATTCACAATCGTCTAGAAAATAAATCCTTCATCTCAGCCTTAAATGGCCGCTTGAGCCCCTTCCCTTTCTACCCTGTTGAACCGTCTCAGAATTTTATGCTTTTCACCTCTCACTTTTCTAAACTATAGATAATAGAGGTCAATTCTACTCATTGTCTTCCTCTCATCCTGGGAATCAATCCCAAAACCCTTTGTTGTCCCACTCCCACGATAAGTATAACCTTTTTAGATAAGGAGGAAAACTGCACACAGTACTCCGGGTTTCACAACAACCTGACATAATTACAGCAAGAGTTCCTTACTTTTATACTCCAACTCCCTTGCAGTACATGTTAACATATAATTAACCTTCATACCCAACTAAGTGGTAACTTTGAGATTTGTTTATACGGACATCCAAGTCCCCCTGAACATTTAGTAGTCTTTCACCTTAAAAAATAATTCTGCTTTTCCATCCTTCTGATCAATGCGGATATCTTCCCACTTGCCTTTTTTTTTTTTACACAGAGTGTAGTGGGTGCCTGGAACACGCTGCCAAAGGTGGTGGAAGCAGGGACGAGTGACATTTAAGGGGCATCTTGACAAATACATGAAAAGCATGGGAATAGAGGGATATGGACCCAGGAAGTGTAGAGGTTTTTAGTTTAAATGGGCAGCATGGTTGGTGCAGGCTTGGAGAGCCATAGGGCCTGTTCCTGTGCTGTACTTTTCTTGCCCACATTCTATTCCAGCTGCCATCTTCTTTCCCACTTTAATGGGTAGATGTTCATTGCAGCCTCTTTACAGCTTACTTTCACACTTATTTTTTTCTGCAAACCTGGATTCTTTACACTTGGTCCCCTCATCCAAGTCATAAATATATATGGTATATAGCTGAGGCCCTAGCACCGATTCTGTGGCAAGCCACTAGTTAGACTGCCAAGCTAAAAATGACCTTTATATTCCTACTCTCTTTCTGGCTAAGAAAGGCCGAGAGATATGAGCGCTGCTTTTAGGATTCTAAAGACAATTCAGAATCAATTTGTGCAAACAATACTGAATTGAGTCCCAGGTCAATCTCTGGAACAGGCTCCCTCAGTTGATGGTGTTATGGGCCAGGGTTCAGAGAACCCCAAAGTGTAGCATGGAGTTCACCTGACCCACAACCTTTAACAGATTGTGGTATGGGGAGCACACGGCCCACTCTACAGGTGTGGTACAGCAGAAATGGAAAAGTAATTTTTAAATCAAAACAAGGTTAATTCGATGAACTGAAGTTAACCTTTTTAAAACAGTGAACATCTTAGCAACCATTAATTCAAATACAACCCCCAAAGACTACAACACTAAGTAAACCTTTAAGCTTTCCTTTTTTTTTAAAAAATAATTTTTATTGAAAGAGTTTTTCCATACAGACATTTACCCCTACTAATTTTTAAATTATTTACAACACAATCCCTCTAGACAAATGTCCCTCCCTCGCCCGCCCTCTCGCGCGCACCAGTCCTCCCCCCCCCCCCCCCCCCCCCCCCCAGGGCAACCTTAACAAACAAGGCAGCCTACAGTTTCAGACATGAGCAGCGAGCAGACTTGCCCGCGTTACAGTCGTGCATGTCCCCCCACGACCCTTGCTGCCCCCCCCCCCTCCCCTCCCCCCCCCCCCCGGGTTGCTGCTGCCACGACCCCGAACGTCTATCTCTGATCTAAAAAGTCAAGGAAAGGTTGCCACCGCCTGGCGAATCCCTGTACCGACCCTCTCAGGGCAAATTTGATCCTTTCTAGCTGAATATAGCTAGCCATATCGTTAATCCAAGTTTCGACGCTTGGAGGCCTCGCGTCCTTCCATTGAATTAATATCCTTCGTCGAGCCACTAGGGACGCAAAGGCCAGTATTCCGGCCTCCCTAGCCTCCTGTACCCCCGGTTCTACCCCGACCCCAAAGATCGCAAGCCCCCATCCTGGTTTGACCCTGGACCCCACCACCTTCGACACCGTCCTTGCCACCCCCTTCCAGAACCCTTCCAGCACCGGACATGCCCAGAACATATGCACATGGTTCGCTGGGCTTCCCAGACATCTGACACACCTGTCCTCACCCCCAAAGAACCGGCTCATCCTTGTCCCCGTCATGTGAGCTCTATGCAGCACCTTAAATTGAATGAGGCTCAGTCTCGCACACGAGGAGGAAGAGTTGACCTTCTCCAGTGCATCCGCCCACGTCCCGTCTTCTATCTGCTCTCCCAGCTCCCCTTCCCACTTGGCTTTCAGCTCCTCCCCTGATGCTTCTTCCGCCTCCTGCATTATCTTGTAGATGTCTGATATCTTCCCCCCTCCGACCCAGACCCCCGAGAGCACCCTATCACTCGCCCCCTTACTGGGGAGCAGGGGAAACCCCTCCACCTGCCGCCTAGCAAATGCCTTCACTTGTAAATATCTGAACATGTTTCCCGGGGGGAGCTCAAACTTCTCCTCCAGCCCTCCCAGGCTCGCAAACCTCCCCTCTATAAACAGGTCCTTCAGCTGCCTTATGCCCACCCTGTACCAGCTCTGAAATCCCCCGTCGATGTTCCCCGGGATAAATCTATGGTTCCCTCTTATTGGCGCCGCCAACAGACCTCCCATTTCCCCCCTGTGTCGCCTCCACTGCCCCCATATCTTGAGGGTGGCCGCCACCACCGGGCTCGTGGTGTACCTCGTGGGGGGGGAGCGGCCATGGTGCCGTTACTAGGGCCCCCAGGCTTGTGTTGCCACAGGACGCCCTCTCCATTCGTTTCCAAGCTGCCCCCTCCCCTTCCATCATCCACTTGCGCACCATTGACACATTTGCCGCCCAGTAGTACCCCGAGAGATTGGGTAATGCCAGCCCTCCACTGTCCCTACTCCGCTCCAAAAAGACCCTCCTCACCCTTGGGGTGCCATGCGCCCACACGTAGCTCATGATGCTACTCGTCACCTTTTTGAAGGCGGCCCTAGGGAGGAAGATGGGCAAGCACTGAAATAAAAACAAGAACCTTGGGAGGACCGTCATTTTGATTGACTGCACCCTCCCCGCCAGCGACAACGGTACCATGTCCCACCTCTTAAATTCCTCCTCCATCTGTTCCACCAGCCTGGAAAAGTTCAACTTGTGGAGGGTCCCCCAGTTCCTTGCCACCTGCACCCCTAAGTACCTAAAGCTCTTTCCTGCTCGCTTGAAGGGGAGTCTCCCAATACCCTCTCCCTGGTCCCCCGGGTGTATCACAAAAACCTCGCTTTTGCCCAAATTTAGTTTGTACCCCGAAAAGTCCCCAAACTCTGCTAATAGTTCCATTATCTCCGGCATTCCCCCTTCTGGGTCTGCCACGTACAGCAGTAGATCATCCGCATACAGCGATACTCGATGTTCCTCCCCTCCCCTAGTCAGTCCTCTCCACCCCCCTGAACCCCTCAGTGCCATCGCCAACGGTTCAATCGCCAGTGCGAAAAGTAGGGGGGATAGGGGACATCCCTGCCTGGTCCCTCGGTGGAGCCCGAAATACTCCGACCTCCTCCCGTTTGTCACTACACTCGCCGTCGGGGCCGAGTAGAGCAACTTCACCCACTTAATAAACCCTTCCCCAAACCCAAACCGTTCCAACGTCTCCCACAGGTACTCCCACTCCACCCTATCGAATGCCTTCTCCGCGTCCAGCGCTACCACTATCTCAGCCTCCCCCTCCACTGCCGGCATCATAATTACATTCAGCAATCTCCGCACGTTCGTGTTGAGCTGCCGCCCCTTCACGAACCCCGTCTGGTCCTCATGGATTACCCCTGGCACACAATCCTCTATTCTAGCTGCCAGGATCTTTGCCAGCAACTTGGCATCCACGTTCAGAAGCGAGATAGGCCTGTAGGACCCGCACTGCACGGGGTCTTTATCCCGCTTCAATATCAGGGAGATCAGAGCCTGCGACATTGTCGGGGGCAGAACCCCCCCCTCTCGCGCCTCATTAAAGGCTCGTACCAGTACCGGTCCCACCAAGTCCACATTTTTCTTTTAGAATTCCACCGGGAACCCATCTGGCCCCGGCGCCTTCCCCGCTTGCATCTGACCTATTCCCTTGACTAGCTCCTCTAGCCCTATTGGCGCCCCCAGCCCTTCTACCAGCCCCTCCTGGACCCTTGGGAACCTCAATTTGTTTAGGAAGTCCTCCATTCCCCCTCTCCTCGTCGGCGGCTCAGACCGATACAACTCCTTGTAAAAATCCCTGAAGACCCCGTTCACTTCTTGCCCCTTCTGCACTACCTTCCCGCCCCTCTCCTTCACTCCCCCAATCTCCCTAGCCGCATCTCGTTTGCGAAGCTGGTGTGCCAGCATCCTGCTCGCCTTTTCCCCATACTCATAGACCGCGCCCTGTGCCCTTCTCCACTGCGTCTCTGCCTTCCTGGTGGTCAGCAGGTCAAACTTGACCTGCAGGCTGCGCCGTTCTCCCAGCAGCCCCTCCTCTGGTGCCTCCGCATATCTCCTATCCACTTCCAATAGCTCCCCCACCAGCCTCTCCCTCTCCTGCCTCTCCTTTCTTTCTCTGTGCGCCCTTATGGAGATCAGCTCTCCCCTGATCACTGCCTTCAGGGCCTCCCAGACCATCCCCACCTGCACCTCACCCGTGTCATTCAAGTCCAGATAGCTCTCAATGCTCTTCCGGACCCTTTTACACACCTCGTCGTCCGCTAACAGCCCCACATCCAGCCGCCACAGCGGGCGCTGGTCCCGCGCCTCCCCCATTTCCACATCCACCCAATGCGGTGCATGATCAGAGATCGCAATGGCCGAGTACTCAGCTTCCCGTACCCTCGGGATCAGCCCCCTGCTCAACACGAAGAAATCGATTCTGGAGTACACTCTATGGACGTGGGAGAAAAAGGAATACTCCCTCGCCCTCGGCCTACCAAACCTCCATGGGTCTACTCCTCCCATCTGCTCCATGTACCCCCTCAGCACTTCTGCCGCTGCCGGCCTCCTATTGGTCCTTGAGCTCGATCTGTCTAGCCCGGGGTCCAGCACTGTGTTAAAGTCCCCCCCCATGATCAAGCCCCCTGCCTCCAGTCCCGGAATGAGGCCCAATAGGCGCCTCATAAAACCCGCGTCATCCCAGTTCGGGGCATATACGTTGACCATCACCACTTTCTCCCCCTGCAGCTTACCCTTCACCATCACATACCTACCCTCCTTATCCGCCACCACCTCCTCCGCCACGAACGACACCCTCTTTCCCACCAGAATCGCCACCCCCCGGTTCTTTGCGTCCAATCCAGAGTGGAACACCTGTCCCACCCACCCCCTTCTCAGGCGAACCTGGTCCACTACCTTCAAATGGGTCTCCTGTAACATTGCTACATCAGCCTTCAGTCCCTTCAGGTGTGAGAATACCCTTGATCTCTTGACCGGCCCATTCAACCCCCTCACGTTCCAAGTGATCAGCCGGGTCGCGGGACGACCCGCCCCCTTCCCCTGCCGATTAGCCATGTCCTGTTCCCTGCCCGCCCCGGGTCGACCCTCCCCTTCTAACCCGCTCCCCATGGCGATGTCCCCCTCCCCCCACCTCTCCAGTCCTCCACTTCCCGTTTCTGGTCTTTTCAGCAGCAACCCGGTGTCCCTCCCTAACCCCCCTCCCCCCCCCCCCCCCCCCCCCCCCCAGGCTGGGACCCCTCCTAGCCGCGATGTACCCTCCATCGTACTCCCGTAAGTCAGCTGGTTCACGCTGACCCGGCTGCTCCTGCCACACTCCGACTCCCCCCGGCTCGGGGGGGGGGCCTCCCCCCCCTTGCCACTCCTCCCTGGCCCCGCTCCAGCGCGGGAAAGGTCGCCATTGCTAGCCACACCCCGCACTCCTCCCCTCCCCCCTCCTCTGCCCCGCGCGCGGGAAAACAGAGGAAAGCCCGCGCTTTCGCCCTGCCACACCCCACCCCGCCATCTTCAGTTCCACCCCCGTCCCCGTCCATGCCTGTAAAAGAACCCCCCCTAGGGGCCCATATCCCCGATCTGCTCTCCCCCCGTCCCACCTCCCCAACTTAACATTATAAATAACAGATAAATAACAAATAACAATGTACTTAACAGTCGCCCTCTACCAAACAGCATAAATAACCATAAATAACCATGAATAACCACAATAACAATAACTAAGGGAAGTTGGCAAAGGGGGAAAAAACATCAGAAGAAAAACCACAGCCTCACGGTAGCATGGTGGCTAGCATCAATGCTTCACAGCTCCAGGGTCCCAGGTTCGATTCCCGGCTGGGTCACTGTCTGTGTGGAGTCTGCACGTCCTCCCCGTGTGTGCGTGGGTTTCCTCCGGGTGCTCCGGTTTCCTCCCACAGTCCAAAGATGTGCGGGTTAGGTGGATTGGCCATGCTAAATTGCCCGTAGTGTAAGGTTAATGGGGGGATTGTTGGGTTACGGGTATACGGGTTACGTGGGTTTAAGTAGGGTGATCATTGCTCGGCACAACATCGAGGGCCGAAGGGCCTGTTCTGTGCTGTACTGTTCTATGTTCTATAAAAAAGAGTTCAAAATCCAAACAAAGAATTCAGCTGAAAGTACCCGAGCGGCTACGACCGCCAAGTATCCCCTGGGTCTAATTCGAGTCCAGTTTCTCTTCCTGTACAAAGGCCCACGCCTCCTCTGGGGACTCAAAATAGTGGTGTTGGTTCCTGTAGGTGACCCACAAGCGCGCTGGCTGCAGCATTCCGAACCTGATCCGTTTTGCATGTAGCACCGCCTTCGTCCGGTTGTACCGGGCCCGCCGCTTTGCCACCTCCGCACTCCAGTCCTGGTAGACCCGCACCGTCGAATTCTCCCACTTGCTGCTCCTTTCCCTCTTGGCCCACTCCAGCACTCTCTCACGGTCGCTGAGTCGCTGGAACCGCACCAGCACCGCCCTCGGGGGCTCATTTGCTCTTGGCCTCCTAGCCATGACCCTGTAGGCCTCTTCCAGCTCCAGGGGCGAAGGGACGGCCCCTGCCCCCATCAGGGAGCTCAGCATTTCTGCTACATATCCCGGGAGGTCTGACCCCTCCAGGCCTTCTGCCAGGCCCAAGATCCTCAGGTTCTTCCGCCTCATTCGGGTATCCAGCTCCTCAAAACGGCTCTGCCATTTCAGGTGGAGTGCCTCGTGCACCTCTACCTTTCCCACGAGGACCGTGGCCTCCTCCTCCCTCACAGTCATCTCCTGCTGCAGCTCCCGAATCGACGCCTCTTGGGTCGCCTGGGCTCCCATCAGCCTGGTGGTCGTCGCATTCATTGACTCCAAGAGCTCCACTTTCAGCTCCGTAAAGAAGCGCAGGAGAGCGGCCTGCTGCTCCTCCGCCCATTTCCTCCATTCCTCGGGTGCGCCACCGGCCGCCATTTTGGTCTTCTTCCCCCGCTTTTTTTTGGGAGCTGCTGTTGCTTTCTTTACCACCCCACTCCGGGTACCGACCATAAAGTTGGTCTGGTTCTCTTCAGGGAGCCTTCCCCCACCGGGATTTGTCCTTACAGCGCCGTTGGGGCCCTCCAATCGGCCCGAAAACCCCTTTGTAGCAGGAGCAGCCAAACGTGCGACTTAGCTGGTCATAGCCGCAACCGGAAGTGAGCTTTCCTTTTTAACATCCATATGACTTAAAAACAAAACCTTCATCAGAAGCACATCAGGTTAAAGTCACTACTGAAAACATTTATAATTCTGAATTTGCTAAATGATCAAGAGATAGTCTTTTGATGGCAGAGAGAACAGCAGTACACCTGCTTGGTCTGGCTTTAGTTCCAACACTGAAAACGAAACTAAAACACACCCTGCAGCCTGCTCAAAAAACGAAAGTAAAAAGCTGACAGACAGCCAAGCTCCACCCATTCTCTGACATCACTGCAGTAGTAAACACCCATTTCTTAAAGGTACTCTCACTACAGATATTTATATACACATCCATTAAAAACACCCATTTCTTAAAGGTACTCTCACATGCCACCTCCCCAAAGAAAAAAATAAACCATTAACTTCAAGATGGTTTCATTTTTCACCTTTTCACTATCCTTTAAGAAATGCACACAATAATTATACTTTTTTGTTTCAAAAAACAACACATGCTAACAGGTATAATAATATAGCCCATTTTTTTTTGTTCTTATTCCTCCAACTGAAATCCTTCTCAATTGACAGTCTCTTTGAACAAGAAGGTCTCTGCATGATCCATCCATTTCTCTACGCCTCGGCATTTCTCTTTAAAGTCAGCTACTTTAGTTCAATCTGATCGCAGAGTCCCTTGCAATTCTCCAACACAGGAGCATTGGTTATCACAGCTTTCAGGCAGTCAAATGCCTGTTGAAAGTCCGCTGTCCATTGAAATTTTCGACATTTCTTCAGCAAGTCCATCAGTGGAGCAATCACACTACACACCTTTTGCACAAATGTTCGATCAAATCCACTCATGCCATTATTTCCCTTTGTCTTGAGGTTATCGGAACTCTTCAATAACTGTTGGTTTCACATCACGTGTGACCATTCGACCCTGTCCGATTGTATGGCCAAGGAAAATTACTTGGGCTTTTCCAAATTCACTTTTGGCTAGGTTCATCACCAAACTCGCCTCCTGAAGTCGATCGAATAACTCCATCAGATGTTTTAAATGTTCTTTCTATGTCTGGCTGAAAATTACCACGTCGTCTATGCATACCGCACAATTGGGTAATCCTGAAACGACTTTGTTAGTTAACCATTGAAATGTGGCTGGGGCGTTTTTCATGCCAAGTGGCATAACTCTGAATTGGTATGTTCCATCTGGAGTCACAAAAGCTGAAATCTCCTTTCCCCTTTCGAATAAAGGTACCTGCCAGTAACCTTTAAGTAAATTCAGTTTGGAAATAAAAGCTGATTGTCCCACTTTCTCAATGCAATCCTCCAAACGTGGGATAGGGTAAGAGTCCATTCTTGTAACTGCATTAATTGAGGGGTGGTAGATATAGGACAGATGTCAGAGGCAGTTTCTTTACTCAGAGAGTAGTAGGGGTGTGGAACGCCCTGCCTGCAACAGTAGTAGACTCGCCAACTTTAAGGGCATTTAAGTGGTCACTGGATAGACATATGGATGAAAATGGAATAGTGTAGGTCAGATAGGCTTCAGATGGTTTCACAGGTCGGCGCAACATCGAGGGCCGAAGGGCCCGTACTGCGTTGTAATGTTCTATGTTCTAACCGTTCTATAGTCCACACGCAACCGTTGGGTACTGTCTGGTTTAGGTACCATCACTATGGTGACTACCATTGGCTGCAACCCACTTCAATTATGCCACATCTAAGCATACTCTCAATCTCTTTGTTAACCTGTGCCAATTTTAAAGGATTGTCTGTGTGGATGTTATTTGATTTGAACAGCATTTCCCACATCTACATCATGTATAGCCATTTCAGTATTTCCCAATTTATCTGCACAAACTTGCCCTCGTGATATCAATAATCTTTCAGGTCAGTCTGTTTTTCCTCTGGAAGGTAACTCAACAATTTATCTCAATTTTTAAGAACATCCTCGTTTTCCAATTTGATTTGAGGTATGTCAAATTCACAGTCATCTGGATTTGGTTCGTCACTTTGAGTTAGAATCATTCAAACTTCCTTTTTCTCTCCTTCCCTTTCAAAGTACCTTTTAAGCATATTCACATGACACACTCGGTGAGTCTTCCTTTTATCTCGCGTTTTTACCACATAATGGTATTGCTCCCTGCGATTCTGGATGGTACGCAGTTGATTAAATTGTTTGATTCCTAAGCTATCCATAACTTCTTTGAATAACCTTGAGGTAAAATTCGATCCTTGATCCGATTGTATTTCTGTGGGTAGTCCATATCTAGTAAAGAATATAAGTAACTCCTCCACAATCTTTTTAGCTATAATATTACGTACTGGAATGGCCTCTGGAAACCTAGTAAACAAATCCATTATCATCAAAAGATATTGATCCCACTTTTCATTTTAGGAAGTGGTCCCACACAATCAATTAGGACCCTTGTGAAAGGTTCCTCAAATATTGGAATGGGTATTAAGGGCGCTGGTTTTATCACTGCTTGAGGTTTCCCTATCACTTGACATGTGTGACATGATTGACAAAATTTAATTGCATCTTTATGTAGTCCAGGCCAATAAAAATGTTTCTGGATTTTTGTTTGAGTTTTCCTTATCCCCAAATGACCTCCCACTGGTACGTCATGTGCAATTCGCAACACCTCCTTTCTATGCCCTACCGGCAGAACTACTTGATGAACTTCTTCCCACTTTTCATCCACCTGCATATGTAAAGGTTTCTATTTTCTCATCAAGATATCACTTTTACGGTAATAACACTCTGGTATACACTCAGATCCTCTTCCGTGTATGTTTTCTGATCTGTTTTACTTCTACATCTTTCTGTTGTAACTCCGCCAATTTTCCTGAACTAAAAATATCCGCCTCATCCTAGACCTGTTCTTGTTCTTTTTCAACCATCTGATCAAAAATCGTTTCTGATAATTGCACACCAACTTCATCTTCACTCTTTGATTTCTCCTCTTGTCTTAACCTGTGACTTTGCAACTTTGTTACTACACAATCCGGAAAAATCCCACGATATTCATCCTTCAACACTTCAGTTGTCTGATTTTCCACTGCCTTATCAACCACAGTAGGCATCACTCCCACCTGCGATCCAGCTGTATCATTACCCAAGATAAACTGTATTCCTGGACAAGATTGTTTCTCTGTTACTCCTCCTACCACTTCACCACTCTTCACTGGACTTTCCAACCTTACCTTATATAATGGAACACTACTCCTCTCACCCTGAATCCCCCATATTACCACCTTTTCAGGCAACATTCTTCCCAAACTACATAACGTATCTCTGACCATTAAAGATTGACTAGCTCCCGTATCTCTTAAAATTGTGACTTCTTTACCTGGTCCTCCTGATACACATGAGTAAACTTTACCCACACAAGTAAATTCTTTAAAGAGATCTGCCACCTTCTTATCAATCACCTCTTGATCAGGCTGTACAATCTTTTGCACCTCCTTTGCTTCACTTGGGCTTTCCTTTCCCACTTTCACAAACCCCACTGTCTTATCCTGTTTTACCACATCAGTCTTCCCAGTGCTTTTTTTCAACCACCAACATTATGACTTTACATGGCCTAGTTTATTACAGTGAAAACATTTGAAACTTTTTATGTCTCTTCCACCCTCCTGGATTTCTTTTTTAATCTGAGGTACAATCTCTTTATTATCTCCCATCAGATCACCTTTACTTTTACCACTTAAGTACTTCTCATGTCTCTAATTTCTATCCCTCACAGGCTGAAACTGATGTCGGAAACCAAGCTTTGATTTATGAACAAATTGATAATCTCCTGCCATTTCTGCTGCTAATCTCGCAGTTTTAACCCTCGGCTCTTCCACATGAATTCTCACTACATCAGGAATTGAATTTTTAAACTCCTCCAAAAGCATAATTTCTTTGAGAGCTTCATGCGTTTGGTCTATTTTCAAAGCCCTTATCCACCTACCAAAATTAGTCTGTTTGATCCTTTCAAAATCCATGTATGTTTGACCAAATTCTTTCCTTAAATTTCTAAACCTTTGTCTGTAGGCTTCAGGCACTAATTCATATGCACCCGAGATGGATTTATTTACCTCCTCATACGTCTCAGATCCCTCCTCCGGTAGTGATGCAAACACTTCACTAGCTCTACCTACCAGCTTTGTTTGAATCAGTAATATGTCCTGTGGCCATTTCGTTTGTTTAGCTACCTTCTCAAATGAAATGAAAAACGCCTCTACCTCCTTCTCGTCAAACCTTGGCACTGCTTGGACATATTTAAATAGATTCCCACCAAGCCTTCGGCTATGACGCTCTTTCTCACTATCCTCATCACTATCATCCAACTGCACATTTCCCTTTACTTCTGCCAATTTTAACTGACTGTCATGTTTCATGGCCATTTTCTGAAGTTCAAACTCTCTCTCTTTATCTTTTTCCCTGATCTTTATCTCCCTTTCTCTTTCTTTTTGTTCTGCTTGGGCTATTCTTTCTGTTTTTGTTTCTTCTTTCTCTTCTTCCTCTCTCTCTCTTTCCTTTTCCTCTCTCTCACTTTCGCATTCAAGCTGCTTTAATTCTTTCTCATGTTCCATTTGTTGAATTTGCAACTGAATTTTTGCCATTTCCAATGAGTCAAATTGTATGTCACGCAACTTTAAATGCTTAGCCACCGCCATAATGACCTCATCTTTTCACATTTTGTCAAGTAATGCTAACCGCAATGTTTTTAACAAATCTAACAGTCTGTTTTTAGTCTGTCTGTAAGATACTGCGTGTGACTGTCTCCACCCCCAAAAACGTCTGAGCCTCTGAAAGAGCCATTGTCCACAACACACTCCCTACTTAAACTAAAATACCACACCTGAAAAGCAACCACAATATGCTCACCCCTCACTGTCTTTAAAGTTCACTGAGTCAATCCAATAGATGGACTTTTATCCCGGACGAGCTCCCAATTTTTTATGGGCCAGGGTTTAGAGAACCCCAAAGTGTAGCATGGCGTTCACCTGACCCACAACGTTTAATAGATTGTGGTATGGGGAGCACACGGTCCACTCTACAGGTGTGGTACAGCAGAAATGGAAAAGTAATTTTTAAGCAAAACAATGTTTATTCTATGAACTCAAGTTAACCTTTTTAAAACACAGTGAACATCTTAGCAACCATTAATTTAAATACAACCCCCAAAGATTCCAACACTAAGTAAACATTTAAGCTTTCCTTTTTAACATCCATACAACTTGAAAACAAAACCTTTACCAAAAGCACATCAGGTTAAAGTCACTACTGTAAACATTTATAATTCTGAATTCACTAAATGATCAAGAGATAGTCTTTTGATGGCAGAGAGAACAGCAGTACACCTGCTTGATCTGGCTTCAGCTCCAACACTGAAAACGAAACTAAAACACACCCTGCAGCCTGCTCAAAAAACGAAAGTAAAAAGCTGACAGACAACCCAGCTCCACCCATTCTCTGACATCACTGCAGTAGTAAACACCCATTTCTTAAAGGTACTCTCACTACAGATATTTATATACACATCCATTAAAAACACCAATTTCTTAAAGGTACTCTCACATGACAATGGTGGGCAAAGTGAGTAAGGATGCAGGCCCCTAACCTGCAGGATGCAGGTTAGGGGCGGCGCGGGAGCACAGTGATTAGCATTGTTGCTTCACAGCACCAGGGTCCCAGGTTCGATTCCCACTTGGGTCACTGTCTGTGTGGAGTTTGCATGTTCTCCCTGTGTTTGCGTGAGTTTCCTCTGGGTGCTCCAGTTTCCTCCCATAAGTCTACAAAGACGTGCTTGTTATGTGATTTAGATATTCTGAATTCCCCCTCGGTGTACCCGAACAGGCGCCGGAGTGTGGCAACTAGGTGATTTTCACCGTAACGTCATTGCAGTGTTAATGTAAGCCTACTTGTGACAATAATAAAGATTATTATTATTGACCGATTGTTTTCAGAAAATGCTGTTCTGATGTACAGTATCTGAGTGATTTGAGACGTGATGTGCAGTAACTGTATCAGCTTGGGAGAAACAGGTGATTTTTAGACCTCTGGTTTCCAAAGCTCTTTACTGGGGTTTCCCTCACCTTGTGTCTGGATCAGTTGTACACTCACTGATAGAGATTAATTGTTGTGGTTAACCAATAACTCTATCACACTGCAAGATGTGACCATCAGCGTGGTAGATGAACTAGGTGACCTGTGGTCTCTTATCATCTCGCAATTTCTAGGTTCCGATGTGTGGCACAGAGCTTTGCAGACCAGATGGTCGCAGGTTCAATCCCAGACATGTACTAAGAGACCTGATCCCAGCTGGGGTAATATTTAGGACAGGCTATGCCACTGGTCTAAGGATGGAAAAAGAAACTCAGGCAAGCTATCTGCACTGTTTCATTATCACAGCTGGAAATTGTGTGTAATGTCGACACCAGGAGAGGATTCAGTTGTGATGGCTCCCAGAATCAATCAATTGGCTGACTGTCTGGACTCATTCTCGGATGCAGCAAAGAAGGACTCTCAATGACATTCCAGCAAGAGTTAGCATTTGGAAGCAGGAATATAGCAAACTGGCAAAAACCTCCACTCTGACAGTGATCAGGTTACAGGGTCTGTACAAAAAGCAGGGTCCAGTTTCAAATATACATGAAAGTAAAAAGGTTTTATTTGTGTTTCCACACTGCCAGCAGTTTACAATGCTTCGCTATAATCATACATCAGCATGAGTTTACAACACAGGTGCAACAGATGATAATGCGGGACAGACAGACAGAAAGCCCTTCTGCAGACATGTGGCCTTGATTCCCAGACCTGTGATCACCAGCTGCTCTGTTGCCTCACCTTCCCCATCCCGCATTTTGCCCACCAAACCCATTCCACCCCAAATCCCCTCCAACTTGTCCAATTTAGAAGGTATATTTCAGGCCATTCCATTTACAGTTTAGACCCTGCATTGAAATTCCAGCCACCACTCATCAAGGACACATAATGTTTTTTAGATTGACTGTTTGTGGGGCATGAAGTACTCCAAATTGGGCAGTGAAGAACACTTCCAACCCGCATGTGATCCAGCTGTACAGAAGTGAGGATTGGTAGCTCGAAGTAGGAAAAATAAAGTTCTGGAACGTGAGCCCTGTCCCACAAGGGCTTAACCTCAATGGTCACCGAGACAGTACTCTCAACCTGAGCTCATTGCTTGGCTTTCTTCACAATGGTCCCCACAGCAGAAATGACCGTGGTTTTTGCCCCAGTTGCACTGGTGGTTACCGTGACGACCCCTGGTAGCGTAGCGGTGGTGGTGATGATTGTTGGCTGAGCTATTGTTGTCACTGGTACCGCGGAATCCCATTTACTCTTCCTTTTCTGAGAATCTGTGGAGAGAAAGGTGAGACAGCAGGTTAATGAGATTTGCCTGCATTCCACTGGAGCAGCAGAAGTGCTGACTGCGTCGGCAGCCCAGCTTGCAGCACAAATGGTGAGCTCCTGCCCAATGTGTAATGTGCATCTACCCGGTGAGTTACCTGCCACGGTCGCGCTCGCTGTGGTTGTGGTGGCTGTGCCAGAGCTGGTGTTAGTTCCCGTTTTTGTTCTGGTCACAAATTCAATCTAATAAAAAATGAGAAGTAAATCAAACAACAATAGAGGTGCCATTACCCTACTGGATGTATTCTATATGGCACCAACTGTGAGAAAGATAAGAGAAGAATAAGTTTGCAGCAAAATTATGGACATACAAGAACCATAGGGTAGATAAAATGGAGGATAGCAATGGTGTAAGGGCAGAGAGGGGAAGGGTTTCTTAAGTGCATTCTTAGACCCTTGACTTTTATACAAGATCCCCTCCCTTCAATTGCTTCAACTCTGCGCTGTGGAACTACCTCACTTTGCCTCTCTAAATCTGGCATTTTCGCAAAAAACCTTTTTTGCTTCCTTTCAGGTGTTGGGATTGCAAGCCTGACCGGCTGAGTATTTCCAGCATTTTCTGCGTGAATTTCAGATGTCGAGTGTTTTGCTTTTGAAGTAGAGGTACTGTGTTCATTTTAAAATTTATCACAAAGTCCAAAGGTGTGCAGGTTGGTGTGTTGGCCATGCTAAATTGCCCCCAAGTGTCCAAAGGTTGTGTGAAGTTATGGGGAGAGGTGGGTCAGTGCAGACTTGATGGGCCGAATGGCCTCTTTCTGTACTGTAGCGATTCTATGAAATGCATAATTTAGTCTATAGAATTGGGATCATTTATTATTTTACCTGCTCATAGAATTAGAAAAGACATTCAATTCTAAATATATAAATGGTTTCATCAGTTATACTATTTACCGGTTTTCACTATTTTAAGCTTTTTTAAAAAAAATGCTTTTATTGAATTTTTGCAGAGTATATTTTGCCGTTATGTACGCAGGATATAATATATCTATATATACACGTAAGTAGGCATCCGTTTGTGCTGGCGAGGCACTTCCGGAGGGTAATCCTCGAGTGCGTCTGGTGCCGGTGTTGCCCCTCGCTTCTCCCGGTCGGATTTCGCCGCTGTTGTCTTCTCGTGCACCCTGCCGTTTCAGCCGGCCCTCCTGTCCTCCGTCTGTATTCTCCTTTTTCTCTGTTCCTGTGGATGTCAGGTTGGTTAATGTTCCCCCCCGCCCCCCCGGCTCTCCTCAATTGTTCCCCATCTTTCCCCCCCCCCGTGGTTCGCCTTTCCTTCCTCTAGAATGAGTTGTCCACAACCCCCCCCCCCCCCTCTCCCGTTCTATCTCCCCCTCTCATGCTTTGGCTGCTTTCCCCTGGTTCCTGGCTATTCTTCTCCTTGTTTGTTGGCCACAAACAAGTCCCGGAACAATCGGGTGAATGGCTCCCATGTTCTGTGGAAGCCGTCATCTGACCCTCGGATGGTGAATTTAACTTCCTCCATTTGGAGGGATTCTGAGAGGTCGGACAGCCAGTCTGCAGCTTTGGGTGGTGCTGCTGACCGCCAGCCGAACAGGATTCTAAGTCGGGCGATCAGGGAGGCAAAGGCAAAGGCGTCTGCCCTCCTCCCCAGGAATAGATCTGGCTGGTCCGAAACCCCGAAGACAGTCACTTTCGGGCATGGCTCCACCCTCACCACTTTGGACATTGCCTCGAAGAGGGCAGTCCAGTACTCCACAAGTCTGGGGCAGGACCAGAACATGTGGGCATGGTTGGCCGGGCCTCCTTGGCACCATTCACAGCTGTCCTCCACCTCCGGGAAGAACCTACTCATACGGGTTCTTGTTAAGTGGGCTCTATGTACCACTTTTAGTTGCGTCAGGCTGAGCCTTGCGCAGGTGGAGGTGGAATTGACCCTATGCAGTGCTTCGCTCCAGAGTACCCACCCTATTTCGATCCCCAGGTCCTTCTCCCATTTCGTTTTTGTTGCATCCAGTACGGTGTCGGCCCCTTCTACCAGTCGGTCGTACATGTCACGACAGTTTCCTCTCTCTAATATGCTTGCGTTCAGTAACTCTTCCAGTAATGTCTGACGTGGCGGTTGTGGGTAAGTCCTTGTCTCCTTTCGGAGGAAGTTTCTGAGCTGCAGGTACCTTAGCTTGTTCCCCTGGCCAGCCACCATTTTAAGCTTTAAATTAGATCTAGCATGTTGCTTGATTCCTCTTCATGAATAGCGACTTAAAAACAATTTCCAAACACAGTTTCTTGGCTGTGCACCAAAGGCTTATCTAGATCTTAAGCCAAGGATAGACACTATAGTGGTATAGGGAGTTATAACTCACAACTACAGGGATCCAAAATGCAAGATTTTAAGGGAGGTTTGAAAAGACTATCTTTTTTTTAAAGTTAGGGAACTCTCTTTGAAGCTTCAAGACAAGTATCCTTTTCTTTTCTTTCCCATTAACTAAGGAACCATTCTGTAAGTTAAATCATAGTTTAGCACAGCCATTGGAAACGTATCTGCTCTACCATGAGAAGCTAGCAACAACCACTGCAAAAATATAGGTCGTGTTACAGCTTCTACTCGCTTGCTCTTTAAATGTTTAATAATTCTGCTCAGCGGTCGAAGTTCAAGGCAAGGTCTAGTGTTGTGTTATTCAGCTACCTTCCGAAAACAAGGAAAATTATCAGAGACAAACTTTGGTTTTCACCCAGAGAGAGGAGTGAGTAAAAACACTTTGAGTCATTAGGAAGGAGGCTTTGAAACAAAGAATCCCAAAACAATTGAAGATGTTCAAAGATGTGCAGGTTAGGTGGATTGGCCATGCTAAAACTGCCCGTAAATGTACAAGGATGTGCAGGTTCAGTGGTTACAGAGGATAAGGGCCTAGGTAGGGTGCTCTTTCAGAGGGTCGTACAGACTCGATGGACTGAATGGTCTCCTTCTGCACTGTTGGGATTCTATGGTTCTATGTCAATTCCCAATCCTCAGCTATCTTGAGAACATTACACTATCTGCGAGGGAGAGCTTTACATTATTAATCAAATGGCTTGAACTTTTAACGTTGGTTTGTCGTGCGGGTTGGAAATGCAGTTCCTGATGACCCATGATTGTTCTTGGGAAGTGCATGTGATTGGATATTAGGTGAGGATAGGATTGGACACGAATGCATCCAACCATGACATAATAAATGACAGATGATATAGTGGAGGGTTGCTAACTGGATAAAAGCAAATGACTGCAGATGCTGGAATCTGAAACAAAAGCAGAAAATACTGGACAATCTCAGCAGGTGTGACAGCATCTGGGGAGAGAGAAGAGGGGCAACATTTCAAGTCTGGATGACTCTTTGTCAAAGCTCACTGGATAGTGCTTTAATGTACAAGTACATGGGGAACTGGGTGTGCTCAGATTGGGATTAAGGCATGTTGTTGTGACAGAGGAAATGAAATGTTAGTTTGAAGCTGGCTCCATTTCCTATGCCGGGGGCTTCAATGGTACTGGTCAGGCTGGGCTTCACTCACCTTTGTCCGCTCCTTCTTGGCTTTCTCGATTTTGTCCATTTCTATTTTCTGGGCCTTGGCTGAAAGAGAAGAAGGGAATGGGGTATGAGAATAGGCCAGAGTCGGGCATTGCCAATTTTCTGAAAGTGATCGAGACAGACACAAGCAGCCACAAGTAGGAGCAAAACATTACCTAAAGCCTCATAATATGACTCCTCTGACCATCCGTGGGGGTCAAACATGTCCTGTTGAGAAAGTCATATGTCAAACAAGCTGGAATAATAGGCTGGACACATTATGGTGCAACGTAGGAGTGTTACCCGTATCTATTGTTCTGAACACAGATAGCAAACCAGAAAATCACTCACCTTGGTGAATACCCAATCAAAAAAAAGACATGACAGTTTTCTAAAGTGGATTTTAAGAAAATGAATGCAGTGACAACCCTGAACCTTACTTAAGTGAAAGAGTGACACCTTCTTCACTAGGATCTTTCTCCATTTTTGTCGAGTTGCCTCTCCTGACTCCATCAAGTTTATTACAATGTTTCGGGTGAAGCAATGAACATAGTAGGGAGCAGGGGGAGGTGAGTGAGATTTAAGGTTTGATCCATCGTTTGTCCAACTTGGACAGGTTTCTACAAGTTGATAAACTGCAATATCTGAATTTGAGCCACTATCTCAAACTCATGAGGTTAAAAATCATGAAAGCACGGCACTATCTCCAACTCTAGTTCATCCATCTCGACACTTGTGATCTGTGAAACATCTCAATTCCCCAAGTCACTCTGCTCCTTTCTCTACTAATCTGAAAGCTGTGGTGATTATAGATCCGAGTAGCGTTTAAAAGCCAGGTCGCTGTCATCATTTCCAGATTCACCTTATATTCGTTCTTATTCTAAGACTTGTATATTTAATGCTCTAAGGGCTGTAGCCATCACCTGAGTTTCTCGATAAAATAATGTGAGGCAGAGAGTGCTGCCCGGACAATAAAGGTGGTTTTAAGGGATTTATCTTTGGATTAGAAATAAGGTATAGTTTTAAGTGGGGTTACTTTAATGTTTCTGTGCCTGGAAGGGTAATAACTTTATTAATATGCTGGACAAAGGTGTTTGTATGTGTGGGGATTGGCTCAGTTTCAATTGTGTCTCTATTTTGTTTATAGGGGGCTATGGCATGAAGAATAAATAGAAGTTGTTGCTCAGCAACAGGAGGCCACTTTCTAGAGGGAAGGGCTTTCCTTTGTTCTAAGTTTTAACTGGAAGCCAGGGCAGTTAGAAGAGGACTTTGGGGAGTGATGAACACTTAATCCTACCAGAAGAAAGACTGGACAGGACAGGAGCTGCAAAGAGGCAGGCTTCCTAAAGTACAAGTTACAGTTCAGACAACCAGGGAATTGGGACAAAAAGAACGGGTCATAGACTCAACGTTATTGGAGGCCATTCGGCCCATCGAGTCTGCACCGACCCATGGAAAGAACACCCTACTTAAGCCCACGCTTAAATAACTTTTTGGACACTAACGGGCAATTTAGCATGGCCAATCCACCTAATCTGGAAAATTTGGACAGTGGGAAGAAACCGGAGCACCCTGGGAGAAAACTCACGCAGACACAGGGAGAAAGTGCAAACAGTCCACCGAGGCCGGAATTGAACCTGGGACCCTGGGCTTGTGAGGCAGTAGTGGTAACCACTCTGCCACCATGCCGTCCCACGGTGGCACAGTGGTTAGCGCTGCTGCCTCACAGCACCAGGGACCTGGGTTCAAGTTCCAGCCTTCGGTGTGTCTGTGTGGATTTTGCATTTTCTCCCTGCGTATACGTGGGTTTCCTCCGGGTGCTCCAGTTTTCTCCCTTAGTCCAAAGAAGCGCAGGTTTGGTGGATTGGTCATGCTAAATTGTCCTTTATAGTGTCCAAAAGGTTAGGTGGGGTTGCTGCGTTATGGGGATTGAGTGTGGAGGCTCTTTCAGAGGGTTGGTGCAGACGCTATGGGCTGAATGGCCTCCTACTGCGCTGTCGTGATTCTATGATCTATGAACGTTTAAGACACCTGAGAGAATTGAGCCCAAGGAATTGTTCAGAACAATTCAAGAAAGAATAAACAAAGTTTCTGAGTTAAAGAGACAATTGCAGGAGCTAGATTTAAAATAGGACGGCAGATGTGAAAGGTAGATGAAATGTTTGATGTCATTTTAATAGTCTGAGAATCCAGAGTTCGAACATAGAACAATACAGCACAGTACAGGCCCTTCAGCCCACGATATTGTGCCGACCATTTATCCTAATCTAAGATCGACCTAACCTACATCCCTTCAATTTCCTGCTGTCCACGTGCGTGTCTAAGAGTCGATTAAATGTCCTTAATAACTGACTCCACCACCTGTGCTGGCAGTGCAGTCCACACACCCACCACTCTCTGTGTAAAGAACCTACCTCTGACATCTCCCCTATACCTTCCTCCAATCACCTTAAAATTATGTCCCCTCGTGACAGCCTGGGGAAAAGTCTATGGCTATCCACTCTATCCATGCCTCCCATCACCTTATACACCTCTATCAAGTCACCTCTCTGCCTTCTTCGCTCCAGTGAGAAAAGCCCTAGCTCCCTCAACCTTTCTGCACAAGACATGCCCTCCAGTACAGGCAGCATCCTGGTAAATCTCCTCTGTACCCTCACCAAAGCATCCACATCTTTCCGATAATGAGGCAACCACAACTGGGCACAATATTCCACGTGTGCTCGAACTAGAGTTTTATAAAGCTGCAGCAAAACCTCGCGGCTCTTAAACTCAATTCCCCCTGTTAATGAAAGCCAACACACCATACGCCCTCTTAACAAGCCTGTCAACCTGGGTGGCAACTCTGAGGGATCTATGTACGTGGACCCCAAGATCCCTCTGTTCCTCCGCACTTCCAAGAATCCTGCCTTTAACTCTGTTATTCAGCATTCAAATTCGACCTTCCGAAATGAATCACTTCACATATATTTAGGTTGAACTCCATCTGCCACTTCTCAGCCCAGCTCTGCATCCTGTCAATGTCCTGTTGTAACCTGCAACAACCCTAAACACTATCTACAACTCCCCCAACCTTCGTGCCATCAGCAAACACTAACCCACCCTTCCACTTCCTCATCCAAGTCATTTATAAAAACCACAAAGAGGAGAGGTCCCAGAACAGATCCTTGCTGGACACCACTGGTCACCGACCTCCAGGCAGAATACTTTCCATCCACTACCACTCGCTGTCTTCTTTCGCCCAGCCAATTCTGTACTTAGACAGCCAAATTTCCCTGTATCCCATGCCCCCTAACTTTCTGAATGAGCCTACCATGGGGAACCTTATCAAATGCCTTACTGAAAGCCATATACACCACATCCACTGCCCGACCTTTATCAATGTGTCTCGTCACATCCTCAAAGAATTCAACGAGGCTTGTGAGGCATGACCTACCCCTCACAAAGCCATCTTTAATCAAACTATGTTTTCTAAATAACCATAAATCCTATCTCTCAGAATCCTTTCCAATATTTTGCTCACCACAGACGTAGGACTGATGGGTCTGTAATCCCCAGGGATTTCCTTATTCCCTTTCTTGAACAGGGGAACAATATTCACCTCCCTTCAATCATCCTGTATTACTCCAGTAGAGAGTGAGGACGCAAAGGTCATCACCAATGGCGCAGCAATCTCCTCCCTCGCTTCCCGTAGTAACCTTGGGTATATCTAGTCAGGCCCAGGGGACTTATCTATCCTGATGCTTTTCAAAATTTCCAGCACATCCTCCTTCATAATATCAACCTGTTGAGTCTATGAACCTGGTTCACACTGTTCTCATGAGCAACAAAGGTCCCGCTCTCTAGTGAATACTGAAGCAAAGTATTCACTTAGTGCCTCCCCCATCTGCTCAGATTCTAGGCACAAGTTCCCTTCACTATCCGTGATCAGCCCTACTCTCACTCTGATCATCCTCTTATTTCTCACATAGAACGCCTTGGGGTTTTCCCTAATCCTTCCCGCCAGGGAAGCCATTGTGAGCAGTTTGCACATCAGTCAAGCCAAAGAAATCTGCAAGAGTTGGTGTAAAATCCTGAACTAGATGCTGTATTAAAAGTGGAGTGGAAGTTCTGATAAAAGTGCAATTTGGAAAACCTGGTCTTGATTTTGGAATGCAAACCGCGTTATTATGAGAGAAGATTTTAAAGCATGGTTTTTGGAGTGGAGAGTGGATCTCTTGTGTGATCATCACTGGGGGCGATTCAGAGGAGAAAGGCAGGCACTAACTTGCGTTCAGAAAGAAGTGCGTGTATTTGATCACAGCCATCTTGCATGCTGAAAAGGGACTTTTTGTGTCAATACAACCATTGCAGCTTAAGATGTACTTTGTAATCCATAGAATCATAGAATTTACAGTGCAGGAGGCCATTCGGCCAATCGAGTCTGCACCTGTCCTTGGAAAGCCACCCTAACCTCACACCTCCAGCCAATCCCCGTAGCCCCAGCTAACCTTTTTTGGACACTAAGGGCAATTTAGCATAGCCAATCCACTTAACCTGCACATGTTTGGACTGTGGGAGGAAACCGGAGCACCCGGTGGAAACCCATGGGAAGAACGTGCAGACTCCGCACAGACAATGACCCAAGCCGGGAAATCGAACCTGGGACCCTGGAGCTGTGAGGCAACTGTGCTAACCACTGTGCTGCCCATATTAATCTTTAAATCTGTGTGTATTTTTTACGCTAAGGGGTTAGTAAAGGAGTATTACATTATACTCCAACTTTGTTTAATAAATGTTTTTTCTTGTTGTTAAAACTAATTAGTGGCCTGTGACTCTGTTCCTCCATGTTTCACAACTGAAAAATTACAAGTTGCGATCTTTTGAGCCAGGGGTCCATTCTGGGATCTTCTCATTTACTTATAACATCAAACGGGATTGGAACAGTGCAATGTGTCAGCTACACCGATACTGAAGAGTTGAACATGTACCTTTGGATAGTTTGTACCTAGTTCATCAATGCCACAGAACTGGATTAGTTTTTCATAAATGCTGAAAGATAGAGAGCATAAGTTGTTTAAGCTGTTTAGACACGGTCCACACCAACCAGCATCAAAATCCAACACCCTAATGTATATCTCCTCCAGATTAGTCAGACAGCAATATTCCCTCCTCCACATCACAGTCAGACAGCAGTAACCTCTCCACTACACCAAAGACAGGCAGTAGTATCCCCTTCTCCACATCACAGTCAGGCAGCAATATCCCCTCCTCCACATCACAGTCAGACAGCAATATCCCCTCCTCCACATCACAGTCAGGCAGCAGTAACCTCTCCTCCACATCACAGTCAGGCAGCAATATCCCATCCTCCACATCACAGTCAGACAGCAATATCCCCTTCTCCACATCACAGTCAGGCAGCAATATCCCCTTCTCCACATCACTGTCAGACAGCAGTATCCCCTCCTCCACATCACTGTCAGACAGCAATATCACCTTCTCCACATCACAGTCAGGCAGCAGTAACCTCTCCTCCACATCACAGTCAGGCAGCAATATCCTCTTCTCCACATCACAGTCAGACAGCAATATTCCCTCCTCCACATCACAGTCAGGCAGCAGTATCACCTTCTCCACATCACAGTCAGGCAGCAATATCCCCTCCTCCACATCACAGTCAGGCAGCAATATCCCCTTCTCCACATCACAGTCAGGCAGCAATATCCCCTTCTCCACATCACAGTCAGGTAGCAATATTCCCTCCTCCACATCACAGTCAGACAGCAGTATCCCCTTTTCCACATCACAGTCAGACAGCAATATCCCCTTCTCCACATCACAGTCAGACAGCAATATTCCCTTCTCCACATCACAGTCAGGCAGCAGTAACCTCTTCTCCACATCACAGTCAGACAGCAATATTCCCTCCTCCACATCACAGTCAGAGAACAGTAACCTCTCCTCCACATCACAGTGAGACAGCAGTAACCCCTCCTCCACATCACAGTCAGACAGCAATATCCCCATCTCCACATCACAGTCAGGCAGCAGTAACCCCTCCTCCACATCACAGTCAGGCAGCAATATCCCCTTCTCCACATCACAGTCAGGCAGCAGTAACCCCTCCTCCACATCACAGTCAGACAGCAGTAACCTCTCCTGCACATCACAGTCAGACAGCAATATTCCCTCCTCCACATCACAGTCAGACAGCAATATCCCCTCCTCCACATCACAGTCAGGCAGCAATATTCCCTCCTCCACATCACAGTCAGACAGCAGTATCCCCTTTTCCACATCACAGTCAGGCAGCAATATTCCCTCCTCCACATCACAGTCAGACAGCAATATTCCCTCCTCCACATCACAGTCAGGAGCAGTAACCTCTCCTCCACATCACAGTGAGGCAGCAATATTCCCTCCTCCACATCACAGTCAGACAGCAATATTCCCTCCTCCACATCACAGTCAGGAGCAGTAACCTCTCCTCCACATCACAGTCAGGCAGCAATATTCCCTCCTCCACATCACAGTCAGACAGCAGTAACCTCTCCTCCACATCACAGTCAGGCAGCAATATCCCTTTCTCCACATCACAGTCAGACAGCAATATTCCCTCCTCCACATCACAGTCAGACAGCAATATTCCCTCCTCCACATCACAGTCAGACAGCAATATCCCCTCCTCCACATCACAGTCAGGCAGCAATATCCCTTTCTCCACATCACAGTCAGACAGCAATATTCCCTCCTCCACATCACAGTCAGACAGCAATATCCCCTCCTCCACATCACAGTCAGACAGCAGTAACCTCTCCTCCACATCACAGTCAGGCAGCAGTAACCCCTCCTCCACATCACAGTCAGACAGCAGTATCACCTTCTCCACATCACAGTCAGGCAGCAATATCCCTTTCTCCACATCACAGTCAGACAGCAATATTCCCTCCTCCACATCACAGTCAGGAGCAGTAACCTCTCCTCCACATCACAGTCAGGCAGCAATATTCCCTCCTCCACATCACAGTCAGACAGCAGTAACCTCTCCTCCACATCACAGTCAGGCAGCAGTAACCTCTCCTCCACATCACAGTCAGGCAGCAATAACGTCTCCTCCACATCACAGTCAGACAGCAATATCCCCTCCTCCACATCACAGTCAGACAGCAGTAACCTCTCCTCCACATCACAGTCAGACAGCAATATCCCCTTTTCCACATCACAGTCAGGCAGCAATATCCCATTCTCCACATCACAGGCAGACAGCAATATTCCCTCCTCCACATCACAGTCAGACAGCAATATCCCCTTCTCCACATCACAGTCAGGCAGCAATATCCCTTTCTCCACATCACAGTCAGACAGCAATATTCCCTCCTCCACATCACAGTCAGGAGCAGGAACCTCTCCTCCACATCACAGTCAGGCAGCAATATTCCCTCCTCCACATCACAGTCAGACAGCAATATCCCCTTCTCCACATCACAGCCAGGCAGCAGTAACCTCTCCTCCACATCACAGTCAGGCAGCAGTAACCCCTCCTCCACATCACAGTCAGGCAGCAATATCCCCTTCTCCACATCACAGTCAGGCAGCAGTAACCTCTCCTCCACATCACAGTCAGGCAGCAGTAACCCCTCCTCCACATCACAGTCAGACAGCAATATTCCCTCCTCCACATCACAGCCAGACAGCAGTAACCTCTCCTCCACATCACAGTCAGGCAGCAGTAACCCCTCCTCGACATCACAGTCAGACAGCAGTAACCTCTCCTCCACATCACAGTCAGACAGCAATATCCCATCCACCACATCACAGTCAGGCAGCAATATCCCCTTTTCCACATCACAGTCAGACAGCAATATCCCCTTCTCCACATCACAGTCAGGCAGCAATATTCCCTCCTCCACATCACAGTCAGACAGCAATATCCCCTTTTCCACATCACAGTCAGGCAGCAATATCCCCTTCTCCACATCACAGTCAGGCAGCAATATCCCTTTCTCCACATCACAGTCAGACAGCAATATTCCCTCCTCCACATCACAGTCAGGCAGTAGTAACCCCTCCTCCACATCACAGTCAGACAGCAATATTTCCTCCTCCACATCACAGTCAGGCAGTAGTAACCCCTCCTCCACATCACAGTCAGACAGCAATATTCCCTCCTCCACATCACAGTCAGGCAGTAGTAACCCCTCCTCCACATCACAGTCAGACAGCAATATTCCCTCCTCCACATCACAGTCAGGAGCAGTAACCTCTCCTCCACATCACAGTCAGACAGCAATATCCCCTTCTCCACATCACAGCCAGGCAGCAGTAACCTCTCCTCCACATCACAGTCAGACAGCAGTAACCTCTCCTCCACATCAGTCAGACAGCAGTAACCTCTCCTCCACATCACAGTCAGGCAGCAGTAACCCCTCCTCCACATCACAGTCAGACAGCAATATCCCATCCTCCACATCACAATCAGACAGCAATATCCCCTCCTCCACATCACAGTCAGACAGCAATATCCCATCCTCCACATCACAGCCAGGCAGCAGTAACCTCTCCTCCACATCACAGTCAGACAGCAATATCCCATCCTCCACATCACAGTGAGACAGCAATATCCCATCCTCCACATCACAGTCAGACAGCAATATCCCCTCCTCCACATCACAGTCAGACAGCAGTAACCTCTCCTCCACATCACAGTCAGACAGCAATATTCCCTCCTCCACATCACAGCCAGACAGCAGTAACCTCTCCTCCACATCACAGTCAGACAGCAATATTCCCTCCTCCACATCACAGCCAGACAGCAGTAACCCCTCCTCGACATCACAGTCAGACAGCAGTAACCTCTCCTCCACATCACAGTCAGACAGCAATATCCCATCCACCACATCACAGTCAGGCAGCAATATCCCCTTTTCCACATCACAGTCAGACAGCAATATCCCCTTCTCCACATCACAGTCAGGCAGCAATATTCCCTCCTCCACATCACAGTCAGGCAGTAGTAACCCCTCCTCCACATCACAGTCAGACAGCAATATTCCCTCCTCCACATCACAGTCAGGCAGTAGTAACCCCTCCTCCACATCACAGTCAGACAGCAATATTCCCTCCTCCACATCACAGTCAGGCAGTAGTAACCCCTCCTCCACATCACAGTCAGACAGCAATATTCCCTCCTCCACATCACAGTCAGGAGCAGTAACCTCTCCTCCACATCACAGCCAGACAGCAATATCCCCTTCTCCACATCACAGCCAGGCAGCAGTAACCTCTCCTCCACATCACAGTCAGACAGCAGTAACCTCTCCTCCACATCACAGTCAAGCAGCAGTAACCCCTCCTCCACATCACAGTCAGACAGCAATATCCCATCCTCCACATCACAATCAGACAGCAATATCCCCTCCTCCACATCACAGTCAGACAGCAATATCCCATCCTCCACATCACAGCCAGGCAGCAGTAACCTCTCCTCCACATCACAGTCAGACAGCAATATCCCATCCTCCACATCACAGTCAGACAGCAATATCCCATCCTCCACATCACAGTCAGACAGCAATATCCCCTCCTCCACATCACAGTCAGACAGCAGTAACCTCTCCTCCACATCACAGTCAGGCAGTAGTATCCCTTCCTCCACATCACAGTCAGACAGCAATATCCCCTCCTCCACATCACAGTCAGACAGCAGTAACCTCTTTTCCACATCACAGTCAGGCAGCAATATTCCCTCCTCCACATCACAGTTAGACAGCAGTAACCTCTCCTCCACATCACAGTCAGGCAGCAGTAACCTCTCCTCCACATCACAGTCAGACAGCAGTAACCTCTCCTCCACATCAGTCAGGCAGTAATAACCTCTCCTCCACATCACAGTCAGACAGCAATATCCCCTCCTCCACATCAGTCAGACAGCAATATCCCCTTCTCCACATCACAGCCAGGCAGCAGTAACCTCTCCTCCACATCAGTCAGACAGCAGTAACCTCTCCTCCACAATACAGTCAGACAGCAGTAACCTCTTTTCCACATCACAGTCAGGCAGCAGTATCCCCTCCTCCACATCACAGTTAGACAGCAGTATCACCTTCTCCACATCACAGTCAGACAGCAATATCCCCTCCTCCACATCACAGTCAGACAGCAGTATCCCATCCTCCACATCACAGTCAGGCAGCAGTAACTCTCCTCCACATCACAGTCAGGCAGTAGTATCCCCTCCTCCACATCACAGTCAGACAGCAATATCCCCTCCTCCACATCACAGTCAGACAGCAGTAACCTCTTTTCCACATCACAGTCAGGCAGCAGTATCCCTTCCTCCACATCACAGTTAGACAGCAGTATCACCTTCTCCACATCACAGTCAGACAGCAATATCCCCTCCTCCACATCACAGTCAGACAGCAGTATCACCTTCTCCACATCACAGTCAGACAGCAGTAACCTCTTCTGCACATCACAGTCAGGCAGCAGTATCACCTTCTCCACATCACAGTCAGGCAGCAGTAACCCCTCCTCCACATCACAGTCAGACAGCAATATTCCCTCCTCCACATCACAGTCAGACAGCAGTAACCTCTCCTCCATATCACAGTCAGGCAGCAATATCCCTTTCTCCACATCACAGTCAGACAGCAATATTCCCTCCTCCACATCACAGTCAGGAGCAGTAACCTCTCCTCCACATCACAGTCAGACAGCAGTAACCTCTCCTCCACATCACAGTCAGACAGCAATATCCCATCCTCCACATCACAGTCAGGCAGCAATATTCCCTCCTCCACATCACAGTCAGGAGCAGTAACCTCTCCTCCACATCACAGTCAGGCAGTAGTAACCTCTCCTCCACATCACAGTCAGACAGCAATATCCCATCCTCCACATCACAGTCAGACAGCAATATCCCCTCCTCCACATCACAGTCAGACAGCAATATTGCCCCTTCTCCACATCACAGCCAGGCAGCAGTAACCTCTCCTCCACATCACAGTCAGACAGCAGTAACCTCTCCTCCACATCAGTCAGACAGCAATATCCCATCCTCCACATCACAGTCAGACAGCAGTAACCTCTCCTCCACATCACAATCAGACAGCAATATCCCCTCCTCCACATCACAGTCAGACAGCAATATCCCATCCTCCACATCACAGTCAGGCAGCAGTAAACTCTCCTCCACATCACAGTCAGACAGCAATATCCCATCCTCCACATCACAGTCAGACAGCAATATCCCATCCTCCACATCACAGTCAGGCAGCAATATCCCCTCCTCCACATCACAGTCAGACAGCAGTAACCTCTCCTCCACATCACAGTCAGACAGCAGTAACCTCTCCTCCACATCACAGTCAGGCAGTAGTATCCCCTCCTCCACATCACAGTCAGACAGCAATATCCCCTCCTCCACATCACAATCAGACAGCAATATCCCCTCCTCCACATCACAGTCAGACAGCAGTAACCTCTTTTCCACATCACAGTCAGGCAGCAGTATCCCCTCCTCCACATCACAGTTAGACAGCAGTATCACCTTCTCCACATCACAGTCAGACAGCAATATCCCCTCCTCCACATCACAGTCAGACAGCAGTATCACCTTCTCCACATCACAGTCAGACAGCAGTAACCTCTTCTGCACATCACAGTCAGGCAGCAGTATCACCTTCTCCACATCACAGTCAGGCAGCAGTAACCTGTCCTCCACATCACAGTCAGGCAGCAGTAACCCCTCCTCCACATCACAGTCAGACAGCAATATTCCCTCCTCCACATCACAGCCAGACAGCAGTAACCTCTCCTCCACATCACAGTCAGGCAGCAGTAACCCCTCCTCCACATCACAGTCAGACAGCAATATTCCCTCCTCCACATCACAGTCAGACAGCAGTAACCTCTCCTCCACATCACAGTCAGACAGCAGTAACCTCTCCGCCACATAACAGTCAGGCAGCAATAACGTCTCCTCCACATCACAGTCAGACAGCAATATCCCCTCCTCCACATCACAGTCAGACAGCAGTAACCTCTCCTCCACATCACAGTGAGACAGCAGTAATCCCTCCTCCACATCACAGTCAGGCAGCAATATTCCCTCCTCCACATCACAGTCAGGCAGCAATATCCCCTTTTCCACATCACAGTCAGGCAGCAATATCCCTTTCTCCACATCACAGTCAGACAGCAATATTCCCTCCTCCACATCACAGTCAGGAGCAGTAACCTCTCCTCCACATCACAGTCAGGCAGCAGTAACCCCTTCTCCACATCACAGTCAGGCAGCAATATTCCCTCCTCCACATCACAGTCAGACAGCAATATCCCCTTCTCCACATCACAGTCAGACAGCAATATTCCCTCCTCCACATCACAGTCAGACAGCAATATCCCCTTCTCCACATCACAGTCAGGCAGCAATATCCCTTTCACCACATCACAGTCAGACAGCAGTAACCTCTCCTCCACATCACAGTCAGGCAGCAGTAACCTCTCCTCCACATCACAGTCAGACAGCAATATTCCCTCCTCCACATCACAGTCAGACAGCAATATCCCCTCCTCCACATCAGTCAGGCAGTAATAACCTCTCCTTCACATCACAGTCAGACAGCAGTAACCTCTCCTCCACATCACAGTCAGACAGCAGTAACCTCTCCTCCACATCAGTCAGACAGCAGTAACCTCTCCTCCACAATACAGTCAGACAGCAATATCCCATCCTCCACATCACAGTCAGACAGCAGTATCCCCTCCTCCACATCACAGTCATGATGTGGAGATGCCGGCGTTGGACTGGGGTGAGCACAGTAAGAAGTCTTACAACACCAGGTTAAAGTCCAACAGGTTTGTTTCAAACACGAGCTTTCGGAGCACGGCTCCTTCTTCAGGTGAATGGAAAGGCTTGTTCCAGAAATGTTTATATAGACACAGTCAGAGATGCCCCGGAATGCGAGCACCTGCAGGCAATCAAATCATCAAAGATGCAGAGAGAGAGGTAACTCCAGGTTAAAGAGGTGTGAATTGTCCCAAGCCAGTTCAGTCGGTAGGCCTCTGCAAGTCCAGGCTTGTTGGTGGGGGCCGAATGTAATGCGACATGAATCCCAGATCCCGGTTGAGTCCGCATTCATGCGTGCGGAACTTAGCTATAAGTTTTTGCTCAGCAATTTTGCGTTGTCGCGTCTCCTGAAGGCCTCCTTGTAGAATGCTGACCCGGAGATCAGAGGCTGAATGTCCTTGACTGCTGAAGTGTTCCCCAACTGGAAGGGAACAGTCCTGCCTGTTGATAGTCGCACGATGCCCGTTTATTCGTTGTCGGCAATATTCCCTCCTCCACATCACAGTCAGACAGCAATATCCCCTCCTCCACATCAGTCAGGCAGTAATAACCTCTCCTGCACATCACAGTTGTCGGCAACAAATAAACGGGCATCGTGCGACTATCAACAGGCAGGACTGTTCCCTTCCAGTTGGGGAACACTTCAGCAGTCAAGGACATTCAGCCTCTGATCTCCGGGTCAGCATTCTACAAGGAGGCCTTCAGGAGACGCGACAACGCAAAATTGCTGAGCAAAAACTTATAGCTAAGTTCCGCACGCATGAATGCGGACTCAACCGGGATCTGGGATTCATGTCGCATTACATCCGGCCCCCACCAACAAGCCTGGACTTGCAGAGGCCTACCGACTGAACTGGCTTGGGACAATTCACACCTCTTTAACCTGGAGTTACCTCTCTCTCTGCATCTTTGATGATTTGATTGCCTGCAGGTGCTCGCATTCCGGGGCATCTCTGACTGTGTCTATATAAACATTTCTGGAACAAGCCTTTCCATTCACCTGAAGAAGGAGCCGTGCTCCGAAAGCTCGTGTTTGAAACAAACCTGTTGGACTTTAACCTGGTGTTGTAAGACTTCTTACTGTGCATCACAGTCAGACAGCAATATCCCATCCTCCACATCACAGTCAGGCAGCAGTAACCTCTCCTCCACATCACAGTCAGACAGCAATATCCCATCCTCCACATCACAGTCAGACAGCAATATCCCCTCCTCCACATCACAGTCAGACAGCAGTAACCTCTCCTCCACATCACAGTCAGGCAGTAGTATCCCCTCCTCCACATCACAGTCAGACAGCAATATCCCCTCCTCCACATCACAGTCAGACAGCAATATCCCCTCCTCCACATCACAGTCAGACAGCAATATCCCCTCCTCCACATCACAGTCAGACAGCAGTAATCTCTTTTCCACATCACAGTCAGGCAGCAGTATCCCCTCCTCCACATCACAGTTAGACAGCAGTATCACCTTCTCCACATCACAGTCAGACAGCAATATCCCCTCCTACACATCACAGTCAGACAGCAGTATCACCTTCTCCACATCACAGTCAGACAGCAGTAACCTCTTCTGCACATCACAGTCAGGCAGCAATATCCCCCTTCTCCACATCACAGTCAGACAGCAATATCCCCTTCTCCACATCACAGTCAGACAGCAATATCCCCCTTCTCCACATCACAGTCAGACAGCAATATCCCCCTTCTCCACATCACAGTCAGACAGCAATACGTATCCCCTTCTCCACATCACAGTCAGGCAGTAGTAACCCCTCCTCCACATCACAGTCAGGCAGCAATATCCCCTCCTGCACATCACAGTCAGGCAGCAATATCCCCTTCTCCACATCACAGTCAGACAGCAATATCCCCTTCTCCACATCACAGTCAGGCAGTAGTAACCCCTCCTCCACATCACAATCAGGCAGCAGTAACCTCTCCTCCACATCACAGTCAGACAGCAGTAACCTCTCCTCTGCACTGTAGTTGGGCAGCAGTATCCCCTTCTCCACACTACAGTCAGAAAGCAGTAACCCGGCAGCGGTGTTCCTCAAGGATCAGTGCTAGGTCCACTGTTCTTTGTTATTTCTATTAATGATTTGGATGAGAATTTAGGAGGCATGGTTAGTAAGTTTGCAGATGACAACAAGACTGGTGGCATAGTGGATAGTGAAGAAGGTTATCTAGGATTGCAACAGGATCTTGATCAATTGGGCCAGTGGGCTGATGAAGGGCAGATGGGAGTTTAATTTGGATAAATGTGAGGTGATGCATTTTAGCAGATCGAATCGGGGCAGGACCTATTCAGTTAATGGTGGGGAGTTGGGGAGAGTTATAGAACAAAGAGATCTCGGGTTTAGGTTCATAGCTTCTTGAAAGTGGAGTCACAGGTGGACAGGGTGGTGAAGGAGGCATTCGGCATGCTCGGTTTCATTGGTCAAACTATTGAATACAGGAGTTGGGACGTCTTGCTGAAGTTTTACAAGACATTAGTAAGGCCACACTTGGAATACTGTGTACAGTTCTGGTCACCCAATTATAGAACGGATATTATTAAACTAGAAAGAGGGCAGAAAGGATTTACGAGGATGCGACCGGGACTTGATGGGTTGAGTTATAAGGTGAGGCTGGCGAGACCTGGACTTTTTCCCTGGAGCGTAAGAGCATGATCCTATGGAGGTCTATAAAATAATGAGGGGCATAGATTAGGTAGATAGTCAACATCTTTTCCCAAAGGTAGGGGTGTCTAAAACTAGAGGGCATAGGTTTAAGGTGAGGGGGGAGGGATGCAAAAGGGTACAGAGGGGCAATTTATTTTACACAGGGGGTGGTGAATGTCTGGATCAAGCTGCCAGAGGTGGGCACAGTGTTGTCTTTTAAAAAGCATTTGGACAATTATATGGGAAAGTTGGATATAGTGGGATTTGGGCCAAATGCGGGTAATTGGGCTAGCTTAGTGGTAAAAACTGGGCATCATGGACAAGTTTGGACGAAGGGCCTGTTTTCATGATGTAAACGTCTATGACTCTATAACCACTCCTCCACACTGCAGTCAGAAATCAACAATCTCTGCTCCACACTGCAGTCAGAAAGCTGTAGCCTCTCCTCCACACCAGAGTCAGACAGCAGCAACCCCTTCTCCACACTACAGTCAAACAGCAGCAACATCAGCTCCATAATACAGTAAAACAGCAGCGATACCTGCTCTAGATCAGTGTTCTTCAAACTTTTTTCCGGGGACCCACTTTTACCAACTAGCCAACCTTCGGGACCCAACCCGGCCGACCTTTGCGACCCATGACGGCCGACCTGCGCGACCCACCATTTTCTCTTGCCTTGTTTGCTGCTGACAAAAATGGAGGAAATGGTTATGGGTCCCTTTGGCCCTCGTACACGCTCCTCCAATGGAACCTGTTTGATGAAGGTGAAGCCTTTTGGCATCGGAAAGTATGGAGTCTCCATCTGTCCAAAGTTCTGAATTTTTTCACGCAAAATTTTATCAAATAAAACCCCCTTGAACGTGTAAAGAAAATAATAAAATGAGTAATATAAATGAATAAAATGAATAAATCCCCCCCCGAACTTGTAAAACAAATAAAATGAATAAAATAAATGAAAAAAATAAAAATTAAATGAATAAAAACTACTACAGAACTTGTAAAACAAAAAGCTGCAACCGTTAAAAAAAATAGCGGCCGCACTGTGCATGCATGTCCGATTATCGGCGCGCATGCGCATTTGGGCATGCGTGCCGATCATCGTGTGCGCATGCGCAATGCGGCCAAATTCTTTTTTAACATGTTCGCGGCCGGTTATGAAAAGCTGGCTGCTGCGCAGGGATTTGCGCGATCGGGAGCGCCGCGGACAACGGCTCCGCTACTCTCCCGACACCCGCCCCCGACTTTGAAGAACACTGCTCTAGATCACAGTCAGCCAGCAATAACCCCTCCCCCACACTCCAGTCAGACAGTAGTAACCCCTCCTCCACACTCCAGTCAGACAGCAATAACTCCTCCTCCACACTCCAGTCAGACAGCAATAACTCCTCCTCCACACTCCAGTCAGACAGTAGTAACCCCTCCTCCACACTCCAGTCAGACAGTAGTAACCCCTCCTCCACACTCCAGTCAGACAGCAATAACTCCTCCTCCACACTCCAGTCAGACAACAGTAACCCCTCCTCCACATTACAGTCAGGCAGCAGTAACCCTTCTCCCTCCCGACAGTCAGACAGCAGTAACTCCTCAATGTCACTGGTCACACAACAGTAACCCATCCTCCACACTAGTTAGATAGCTGCAACCCCTCCTCCACACTAATCAAACAACAGTAACCCCTCCACCACACTAGTCAGGCAGCACTAACTCCTCCTCCACACGTCAGTCAGAGAGGCAATAACCTCTCCTCCACACCTCAGTCACACAGCAATAACCTCATCTCTTCACCAGGCAGATAGCAGTAACTTCATCTCTTTGGGCAGCACGGTAGCACAGTGGTTAGCACAGTTGCTTCACAAGTCCAGTGTCCAGGTTCGATTCCCGACTTAGATCCCTGTCTGTGTTGAGTCTGCACGTTCTCCCCGTTTCTGCATGAGTTTCCTCTCGGTTCTGCGATTTCTTCCCACAGTCCAAAGATGTGCGGGTTAGGTGGACTGACCGTGCTAAATTAGAACATAGAACGATACAGCGCAGTACAGGCCCTTCGGCCCTCAATGTTGCACCGACATGGAAAAAAACTAAAGGCCATCTAACCTACACTATGCCCTTATCATCCATATGCTTATCCAATAAACTTTTAAATGCCCTCAATGTTGGCGAGTTCACTACTGTTGCAGGTAGGGCATTCCACGGCCTCACCACTCTTTGCGTAAAAAACCCACCTCTGACCTCTGTCCTATATCTATTACCCCTCAATTTAAGGCTATGTCCCCTCGTGATAGCCACCTCCATCCGCGGGAGAAGGCTCTCGCTGTCCACCCTATCTAACCCTCTGATCATTTTGTATGCCTCTATTAGGTCACCTCTTAACCTTCTTCTCTCTAACGAAAACAACCTCAAGTCCATCAGCCTTTCCTCATAAGATTTTCCCTCCATACCAGGCAACATCCTGGTAAATCTCCTCTGCACCCGTTCCAAAGCTTCCACGTCCTTCCTATAATGGGGCGACCAGAACTGTACGCAATACTCCAAATGCGGCCGTACTAGAGTTTTGTACAACTGCAACATGACCTCATGGCTCCGGAACTCAATCCCTCTACCAATAAAGGCCATCACACCATAGGCCTTCTTCACAACCCTATCAACCTGGGTGGCAACTTTCAGGGATCTATGTACATGGACACCGAGATCCCTCTGCTCATCCACACTACCAAGAATTTTACCATTAGCCAAATATTCCGCATTCCTGTTATTCTTTCCAAAGTGAATCACCTCACACTTCTCCACATTAAACTCCATTTGCCACCTCTCAGCCCAGCTCTGCAGCTTATCTATGTCCCTCTGTAACCTGCAACATCCTTCCGCACTGTCCACAACTCCACCAACTTTAGTGTCGTCTGCAAATTTACTTACCCATCCTTCTGCTCCCTCCTCTAGGTCATTTATAAAAATGACAAACAGCAACGGCCCCAGAACAGATCCTTGTGGTACGCCACTCGTAACTGAACTCCATTCTGAACATTTCCCATCAACCACCACTCTCTGTCTTCTTTCAACTAGCCAATTTCTGATCCACATCTCTAAATCACTCTCAATCCCCAGCCTCCGTATTTTCTGCAATAGCCGACCGTGGGGAACCTTATCAAACGCTTTACTGAAATCCATATACACCACATCAACTGCTTTACCCTCGTCCACCTGTTCAGTCACCTTCTCAAAGAACTCGATAAGGTTTGTGAGGCATGACCTACCCTTCACAAAACCATGCTGACTATCCCTAATCATATTATTCCTATCTAGATGATTATAAATCGTATCTTTTATAATCCTCTCCAAGACTTTACCCACCACAGACGTTAGGCTCACCGGCCTATAGTTACCGGGGTTATCTCTACTCCCCTTCTTGAACAAAGGGACCACATTTGCTATCCTCCAGTCCTCTGGCACTATTCCTGTAGCCAATGATGACCTAAAAATCAAAGCCAAAGGCTCAGCAATCTCTTCCCTGGCTTCCCAGAGAATCCTAGGATAAATCCCATCAGGCCCCGGGGACTTATCTATTTTCACCTTGTCCAGAATTGCCAACACTTCTTCCCTACTCACCTCAATGCCATCTATTCTAATAGCCTGGGTCTCAGCATTCTCCTCCACAATATTATCTTTTTCCTGAGTGAATACTGACAAAAAGTATTCATTTAGTATCTCGCTGATCTCCTCAGCCTCCACACACAACTTCCCACCACTGTCCTTGACTGGCCCTACTCTTACCCTAGTCATTCTTTTATTCCTGACATACCTATAGAAAGCTTTTGGGTTTTCCTTGATCCTACCTGCCAAAGACTTCTCATGTCCCCTCCTTGCTCGTCTTAGCTCTCTTTAGATCCTTCCTCGCTTCCCTGTAACTATCAAGCGCCCCAACTGAAACTTCACGCCTCATCTTCACATAGGCCTCCTTTTTCCTCTTAACAAGAGATTCCACTTCTTTGGTAAACCACGGTTCCCTCGCTCTACCCTTTCCTCCCTGTCTGACTGGTACGTACTGATCAAGAACACGCAATAGCTGTTCCTTGAACAAGCTCCACATATCCAGTGTGCCCAACCCTTGCAGCCTACTTCTCCAACCTACACATCCTAAGTCATGTCTAATGGCATCATAATTGCCCTTCCCCCAGCTATAACTCTTGCCCTGCGGGGTATACTATCCCTTTCCATCACTAATGTAAAGGTCACCGAATTGTGGTCACTGTCTCCAAAGTGTTCACTTACCTCCAGATCTAACACCTGGCCTGGTTCATTACCCAAAACCAAATCCAAAGTGGCCTCACCTCTTGTTGGCCTGTCAACATATTGTGTCAGAAAACCCTCCTGCACACATTGTACAAAGAACGACCCATCCAATGTACTCGAACTAAATCTTTTCCAGTCAATATTAGGAAAGTTAAAGTCTCCCATAACAACTACCCTGTTACTTTCGCTCTTTTCCAGAATCATCTTCGCCATCCTTTCCTCTACATCTCTAGAACTATTAGGTGGCCTATAGAAAACTCCCAGCAGGGTGACCTCCTTTCCTGTTCCTAACCTCAGCCCATACTACCTCGGAAGAAGAGTCCCCATCTTGCACCCTTTCCGCCACCGTAATACTGTCCTTGACTAGCAGCACCACACCTCCCCCTCTTTTGCCCCCTTCTCTGACTTTACTAAAGCACCTAAACCCCGGAACCTGCAACAACCATTCCTGTCCCTGCTCTATCCATGTCTCTGAAATGGCCACAACATCGAAGTCCCAGGTACCAACCCATGCTGCCAGTTCCCCTACCTTATTTCGTATACTCCTGGCATTGAAATAGACACACTTCAAACCACCTACCTGAACACTGCCGCCCTCCTGCGAAGTCAAATCAGTGCTCCTGACCTCTCTACTCTCAATCTCTCGCACCCCAAAACTACAATCCAGGTTCCCATGCCCCTGCTGAATTAGTTTAAACCCCCCCAAAGAGTACTAACAAATCTCCCCCCCTCAAATTGTCCTCAGAATCCATAAAAAAAGGTTGGGCTGGGATAGGGTTGAGGTGTGGCCTTGGGTAGGGTGCTCTTTCAAGGACCGATGCAGACTCGATGGGCCATATGGCCTCCTTCTACACTGTTAATTCTATGATTCTTCACCAGTCAGACAGCAGTAACCCCTCCTCACCGCAATCAGATAGCAGTAACTCTCCTCTTCACCGCAGTCAGACAGCAATAACCCCATTTCTTCACCACAGACAGATAGCAGTAACTCTCCTCTTCACTGCAGTCAGACAGCAATAACCCCATCTCTTCACCACAATCAGATAGCAGTAACTCTCCTCTTCACTGTAGTCAGACAGCAGTAACCCCTCGTCTTCAACACAGTCAGATAGCAGTAACTCCTCCTCTTCACCAGTCAGATAGCAGTAACTCCTCCTCTTCACCACAGTCAGACAGCAGTAACCCCATATCTTCACCACAGTCAGATAGCAGTAACTCCTCCTCTTCACCACAGTCAGACAACAGTAACCCCATCGCTTCAACACAGTCAAACAGCAGTAACCCTACCTCTTCATCACAGTCAGATAGCAGTGACCTCTCTTTATCAGTCAGTGAGCAGTAACCCCTTCTGTTCAGCATAGTCAGACAGCAGTAACCCGTCTTTATCAGACCAACAGCAGTAACCCCTCCTCTTCACCACAGTCAGACAACAGTAACCCCTCCTTCACCACGGTCAGACAGCAGTATCACCTTCTCCACATCACAGTCAGACAGCAGTAACCCCCCTTCATCACAGTCAGACAGCAGTAACCCCTCCTCTTCATCACAGTCAGACAGCAGTAACCCTCCTTCACCACAATCAGACAGCAGTAACCCCCCTTCATCAGTCAGACAGCAGTAACCCCTCCTCTTCATCACAGTCAGACAGCAGTAACCCCTCCTCTTCATCACAGTCAGACAACAGTAACCCTACCTCTTCATCACAGTCAGACAGCAGTAACCCCCCTTCATCACAGTCAGACAACAGTAACCCCTCCTCTTCATCACAGTCAGACAGCAGTAACCCCCCTTCATCACAGTCAGACAGCAGTAACCCCCCTTCATCACAGTCAGACAACAGTAACCCCTCCTCTTCACCACAGCCAGACAGCAGTAACCCCCCTTCATCACAGTCAGACAACAGTAACCGCTCCTCTTCACCACAATCAGACAGCAGTAACCCCCCTTCATCACAATCAGACAGCAGTAACCCCTCCTCTTCATCACAGTCAGACAGCAGTAACCCCCCTTCATCACAGTCAGACAGCAGTAACCCCCCTTCATCACAGTCAGACAGCAGTAACCCCCCTTCATCACAGTCAGACAGCAGTAACCCCCTTCATCAGTCAGACAGCAGTAACCCCCCTTCATCACAGTCAGACAGCAGTAACCCCCCTTCATCACAGTCAGACAGCAGTAACCCCCCTTCATCACAGTCAGACAGCAGTAACCCCCCTTCATCACAGTCAGACAGCAGTAACCCCTCCTCTTCATCACAGTCAGACAGCAGTAACCCCCCTTCATCACAGTCAGACAACAGTAACCCCTCCTCTTCACCACAGCCAGACAGCAGTAACCCCCCTTCATCACAGTCAGACAGCAGTAACCCCTCCTCTTCATCACAGTCAGACAGCAGTAACCCCCCTTCATCACAGTCAGACAGCAGTAACCCCCCTTCATCACAGTCAGACAACAGTAACCCCTCCTCTTCACCACAGCCAGACAGCAGTAACCCCCCTTCATCACAGTCAGACAGCAGTAACCCCCCTTCATCACAGTCAGACAGCAGTAACCCCCCTTCATCACAGTCAGACAGCAGTAACCCCCCTTCATCACAGTCAGACAGCAGTAACCCCCCTTCATCACAGTCAGACAGCAGTAACCCCTCCTCTTCATCAGTCAGACAGCAGTAACCCCTCCTCTTCATCACAGTCAGACAACAGTAACCCCTCCTCTTCACCACAGTCAGACAGCAGTAACCCCCCTTCATCACAGTCAGACAGCAGTAACCCCCCTTCATCACAGTCAGACAGCAGTAACCCCCCTCATCACAGTCAGACAGCAGTAACCCCTCCTCTTCATCACAGTCAGACAACAGTAACCCCTCCTCTTCACCACAGTCAGACAGACAGCAGTAATCCCTCTTCTTCATCACAGTCAGACAGTGGCAACCCCTCTCCTCACTAGTCATACAGCAGTTACGCCTCTCCTCCCTACAGTCAGACAACAGGAACCCTTTCTCCTCACCACAGTCAGACAACCTGAGCCCTCCCTATTCTGTCCATAAGAATCAAACTTTCACTGGAGTTCAGTCCAAGTTTACAGACCTCGGGTTGCGAAACTCCTTTTTTCTCTGGATTATGTTGTTCATGTCAAGACCTTCGTTCAGTTTTCTGTCATACAGCTTTTGAATTTTCTCCTGTGAAAATGTGGAATGGAACAAATAACAGTGAGAAACACTTAGTACACAACTGGAGCAGAGTTTCTATGTACATACACAAAGCTTTCCTCAGGATTAACCCTAACCTTGCTGTGGGCCAGGGTCTTCTCTGGCTCGTTGGAGGTCAGAGGGCATGAGAGCTAATCCTAACTACACCTTTGTTTCAGTCAGCTCTGTATCTTTCTCGCCATCTCACCCTTTTCACTGTACCATGATCAGGAACAGGGATCGTGACTGGTTCTTAACCCAGGACCATTGTGAATAATACTGGGTCATCACTGCTGTCCCAGCTCACAGCAGAAGGGGATCAAAGCAGTCACCTTCCTGTTTTGGTACAGCAGCTAGGAATCTTACCCAAATGAGCCACTGAGGTCACTTTCTTGCAATGTTTCACGAAAAGCTGGGGAACGATGAGAGAGCAGCAGGTGCGGCAGTGAAGTCAGTGCCCCATCATTGCAACAGAATGCAGATTCTCATTTTAAATAGTCAGCACATGGGGCATGATGAAGACAAACACGCAAACAGTCTCTTTGAATGAAATTGCTTCTCAAATTAGGGAAGCTGTTCTGTGGCAGTCTCCCTACTCCTAGCCAATCTTGGCATTGCATTATACCAGGGTTTTCCAAAGTGCGAGTCACGAGCCTGCGGTTATCAGGAGTGTCGCGGAGCGATCGGGTGCGCCGTTCCTGCAGTGGTCTGGATTACGGGAGAAGCAGCCAATGGCTGCTACTGGCATTTTTATTGAGAATGACAGTTGCTGCCACCTTTTAAGTGAGAACAAAATGAGGCCGTGTGTAGTCTTCCGGCCAGATGCAGCAGCAGTGAGCAGGTCAAGCGCCCAGCATGTACACTTTTAAAAAATATAAATTTAGTGTACCCTATTCATTTTTTTTCCAATTAAGGGGCAATTTAGCGTGTTCAATCCACCTATCCTGCACATCTTTGGGTTTTTTTTTTAGAACAGTACAGCACAGAACAGGCCCTTCGGCCCTCGATGTTGTGCCGAGCAATAATCACCCTACTCAAACTCACATATCCACCCTATACCCGCAACCCAACAACTTCCCCTTAACCTTACTTTTTAGGACACTACGGGCAATTTAGCATGGCCAATCCACCTAACCCGCACATCTTTGGACTGTGGGAGGAAACCGGAGCACCCGGAGGAAACCCACGCACACACGGGGAGGACGTGCAGACTCCGCACAGACAGTGACCCAGCTGGGAACCGAACCTGGGACCCTGGAGCTGTGAAGCATTGATGCTAACCACTATGCTACCATGCTGTGGGGGAGAAACCCACGCAAACACGGGGAGAATGTGCAAACTCCACATGGACAGCGACCCAGAGCCAGGATTGAACCAGGGACCTCGGCACCGTGAGGTAGCAGGGCTAACCCACTGCGCCACCATGCTGCCCTCCCAGCATGTACACTTGACGTCAAGTGCTCTGCTTTTGACGCCAAATCATGGAGAGTTTCTTCCATTTTCTGTGAAGATGAAGTGTTTCATTATAAGAAAGAGATGGCCAGAGACACAAATAGGCAGTGTACCTACTGACCAGGATCTCACATCTGAATCTGCTGAAGAGCTGTTCAGGAGAGTCCATAGCAGGACAGAGCATTGCTCGTGTTCGCGCTGTACAGAGCTCCAGGGCCTCAGGTTAACAGCCTACAAAGAAGAAACTTTACTCTGGAACAAAGCCATATAAAGATGATTTCTTGAGGTCTGGTTTTGTCAATTGTGCCAATGCTGAGGATGCAAGGTCCACATGTGTTATCTGCATGGAAATACTGGCAAATGAGAGGACATGTTTCAGATTTTGAAAGAGAAGTGGTGGGTAAAAAATTCCATTTGAGGTTGAGAACCCAGTCAGTTATTAACTTACAGGTGACTCCAAATGAAAAGACTAGGCTGCTGTAATAAAGGCAAAGTCACCATAGTCCCACAGACTTGAACCAAAGTGCCAGGCTTTCCTGTTAAAATGCTCTTTATACAAAACATCAGCGCAGAATAAAAACCTATTGCATTTGAATGTTATTGCACACAACATTTAAATTAAAATGCTAACTAAAAAATGTAAAAAAAAGATACATTGACGGCATTCAACAGGCAACTTGACAAACACATGGATAGGATGGGTATAGAGGGATACGGTACAAGGAAGTGCTGAGCGATTTAGCAAAGGTTGGTATCATGACCGGTACAGGCTTGGAGGGCCGAAAGGACTGTTCCTGTGCTGTATTGTTCTTTGTTCTTAGGACCATTGGCTGCTTTACCCTTCGAGGGGGACAGCTGGCTGGTGGTGACTTAACCGTACCTCAGGTGAGGGGCAAGGTTGAGAAGGCGGACCTTCATGAATAATGTCAGCCGGTACGGAAATTGAACCCATGCTGCTGGTGTTGCTCTGCACCCCAAACCAGCTGTCTAGCCAAATGAATTAAACCGGTCCCCCAAAATATGCTGCTGTGCTGGACCTGTGACAACATGAAAAACACCCGAAAAGCCCATGAGGCTGTCAGCATTCTGGAGTAGTATCTCCCAGGTGTATCCAGTGCTGAGTAAAACAAGCATTTTGTTGCTATTGCCCTTCACGATGACCTACATGTGCGAGGCTGGATTTACTGAGCAGACCAAAGATGAAGACGGCATTGAAGAACTTGTTAAACACTGCACCTGATATGTGCTTTGCTCTCTCCTCCAGTGAACCTGATTGGAGTGAGATCATGAGGACCAAGCAGGCTCCACTTTCACATTAAAAGTAAGCTAATTCAGCGTGTCACGAAGATCGACTGATATGGACCGCGAAGGCCGGCTGGTGCGGGTTGCGAAGGTCGGGCAGTGTGGATTGCGCAGGTCGGGCGGTGTGGGGTGTGAAGGTTGGGAGGTGTGGGTCGCGATGATTGGCCGGTGCGGGCCGCAAAGGTCAGCCGGTGTGGGTCGAAAAGGTTGGCTGGTGTGGGTCGCAAAGGTCGGCCGGTGTGGGTCGCAAAGGTCGGCCGGTGTGGGCGAGAAGTTTGGTTGATTGGGAAGTGGGTCCTGGGAAAACAAGTTTGAAAAACACTGGATTAGATGGATACCATGCACTGGTCTGCTCACAGTGTCTTTGCAGCCTGCATTGGCAAGTAGTAACTCCTTCCAGCGCTAAACTCTGGTCCTCTTGCTCTCATTTTGGAGATGTGTTGGAGTTGGTTGTGGGCATGATGATGGTCAATACCTAGTTCGTCTCCTATATGAGAGAGAGTTTGTTTTGGGGTTTGTAAGCCAACAGAACATGTCCACACATAGCTGAAAAAGGATATGAGCTCCCACACCTGCTTGACACATTCCTCATTCCTGGCCAAGCTATTACTCACTGTAAACATTGCAGCCTCAAGCTTGTGGGGGTGTTTATTTTGCGCTGACTGAGAAAATGAATTGGACGCTCCCAAAGTATTTTAATAGTTTAAGGCATAAACTATTATTCCTTATCTGATCGTATTAGGGGGAATGGGGGAATGGGAGAAAAGAGTGAACTGTATGGGTTGCTTTCACCTCTTATCATACCTGCCTGGCTATATTCTCTCCACTGGGGAGGAGGTCTTAGGTGCAGACTCCAGAATGACTGGACCAACACCTTGTACTTCAAAAAAAATTAATAAAGAGGTGCAGTGTGCCTACAGTTCCAATGTCAAACTGCCTGTATATAGCAGCGTAAAACTTCAATCTGAGCTGTCTGTGGCTGTAGCTTGTTACTATCAGAGGAATTAACAATGGCAACAACTTGCATCGATATAGTGCCTTTAAAGCAGTTTCACACGAATGCAGATCAAACAAATTTACAACCAAGCTACAAAAGGTATATTTGGACAAATGACCAAAAGCGTAGCCAAAGAGGTAGGTTTGAAGGAGGTTCTTAAAAAAGTTGGCAGATGTTTCGGGAGGGAATTCCAGAGTTTGAGGCCTGGTTCGCTGAATGCACGGCCGGCCATCAGATTCCTATATGTGATTTTGTTCATTTTCGGGGCTCCCTTACTGGCAGCATGTGATAAGCTATAGATGGTCCCAAGTCCAATCCTCTTTCAATGCTGATTCAGCAGAGTTCAGCTGATCTACACTGGGGCATTCTAACTGGCCCCGGAGTCACTAAGCAAGGCAGATGTAGTTGGGGGGGGAAGGGAATAACATCAGCCAGGATTCTCACTCCAGATCCTCGACAGTGTATCCCTAACAAGAAGGAGGTCAGGTAGGAGTAAAATATCAGAAAACTGAATGAAATAAGCTCAAGGCCAATCCAATTCTCCAACCACCGTCTCAGCTGTTAAATGAGGTGACTACAATGGAGTTAAATAATTTTGTTGACTGACGGTGGTATCAATTTGTGTTGAGCTGAGCTGTGACCTTCAATTCTAATCAAAGCAGCTCACTGGCACTCACTATTCTGGCTCAAACAACAGGAATGGTCATCGTGCATAGATATTGCCAACGGAATGCTGGGACAGGGTCTCAGGAGAAAGGACATGTCGATAGGAAAGGTTTGCAGGAATTTTCATCATGGATGGGGCAAATTGGCAAAGGCTCGCCACCCATGCTTGTCTCGGCATGTACAAGACTCACACAGAGTTAATCATTCCCGTATACTTTATTATACTCTTACATATATCGATTTAAAAAAAAACATGTGCCAAACAATGGACACTGGCCGAATGGAGCTAAGATGTTGCATTTGTGAAGGACACGAGCTGCCTGAAGGAGACAGAGTCTATGGAGCCCTCAGAGACAGTGGCTAAGATAAGACCAAACTGAAACTGGAGAGACTATGTGACCCAGTTTATAGACATAGAACAGTACAGCACAGTACAGGCCCTTCGGCCCACGATGTTGTGCCGACTGTCATGATATGCAGACATGCAGCTAATGAACACTTAGAGTAGGACACGACCAATGAGCAGTCAGGACACTTAGGGGTGGTATCTCACTATAAAAGTGATGAGGCACTCACACCCCGCCTCCTTCCACAGACCAACATCTGCAGAGTTAGACAGGTGGCGGAGTTCTCCGCAACGGCCGACGCGAAATCCGGAGTGTTTCACGACGGCGTTGGAGGCCGCTCCTCGCCCCCTATTCTCCCCCCCCCCCCCCAAGGGGGCTAAGAGCTGGCGTCAAGGCGACGCGCCTTAGTGACGTCAGCCGCGCATGCGCAGGTTGGCCGACGCCAACCCGCGCATGTGTGGTTGCCGTCTTCCCCCCCCGCTGCCCCGCAAAACGTGGCGGCTTGATCTTGTGGGGCGCGGAGGGGAAAGAGTGCGTCTCTTAGAGACGCCGGCCCGACGATCGGTGGGCACCGATCACGGGTCAGTCCCCTCCCGAGCACGGCCGTGGTGCTCGATCCCCTCTCCGCCCCCCACAAGTCCCAAACTTACCTTTCGTGCTATGTTGACGCCGGCAGCGACCAGGTGAGGTTGCCGCCGGCGTGAACAGGTCGGGAACGGCAGGCCGCTCGGCCCATCCGGGCCGGAGAATCGCCGGTCACCGTGCAAAACGCCATTTTGGGGGGGGGGGGGGGGAGAGAATCGCAGGGGGTGCCAGAGCGGCCCTCCCGCGATTCTCCCACCCGGCCTGGGGAGCGGAGAATCACGCCCAGGGTGTATCTTCAGCATCACACCCCAGCACGTGGCTTAGAGCAAGGCTGGTTCAGTTAGACTGAGTTACTACAATTAGATTAGCAGAGTCGAACTCATTGAGAACTGTGCTAATAGTTCAATAACTCATTTCAACGTCTGGAGCATCTTTTACTTAAAACTGCACCAAGTGGCAGCCTGTGTTATTCCAAACTACATAACACAACATGATACCAAGAGTCTGTTCAATCTAGTTAGTTCAACTCAGCAAGATCCGTGACGACCAGCGACTGCATCCTGGAACAATGGAAAAGATTCAGGCTCCTCAGCAGGTCAGAACACCCGGCAATGAAAGTCCCTGAGGTCAAGAAGGCGGTCCTGCGCTTCCTGGGTATGGTCAATTTCCTTGGCAAGTTCCTCAACATTATCTACAACTCACCCAACCTTGGTGTCATCGGCAAACTTACTTACCCACCCTTCCACTTCCTCATCCAAGTTATTTATAAAAACCACAAAGAGCAGAGGTCCCACTGGTCACTGACCTCCAGGCGGAATACTTTACATCCACTATCACTCGCTGTCTTCTTTCGACCAGCCAACCAGACAGCCAAATTTCCCTGCTTTCCACGTCCCCTAACTTTCTGAATGAGCCTACCATGGGGAACCTTATCAAATGCCTTACTGAAATCCATATACACACCATCCACTGTCCGACCTCCATCAATGTGTCTCGTCACATCCTCAAAGAATTCAATGAGGCTTGTGACGCATGACCTGCCCCTCACAAATAATAATATATCGGACTCGAAACGTTAGCTCTTTTCTCTCCCTACAGATGCTGCCAGATTTGCTGAGATTTTCCAGCATTTTCCCTTTTGTTCCTGCCCCTCACAAAGCCATGCTGACTACCTAATCAAACTATGTTTTTCTAAATAATCATAAATCCCATCTCTCAGAATCCTTTCCAATATTTTGCTCACCACAGATGTAAGACTGTTGGGTCTGTAATTCCCAGGGATTTCCCTAATCCCTTTCTTGAACAGGGGACCAACATTCGCCTCCCTCCAATCATCCTGTATTACTCCAGTAGAGAGTGAGGACGCAAAGATCATCGCCAGTGCGCAACAATCTCCTCCCTAGCTTCCTGTAGTAACCTTGGGTATATCCCGTCAGGCCCAGGGGACTTATCTATCGTGATGCTTTTCAAAATATCCAACACATCCTCCTTCTTAATATCAACCTGTTCAAGTCTATTAACCTGGTTCATGTTGTTCTCCTGAGTAACAAGGTCCCTCTCTCTTGTGAATACTGAAGCAACATATTCATTAAGAGCCTCCCCCATCTCCTCAGACTCTAGGCACAAGTTCCCTCCAGTATCCCTGATCGGCCCTACTCTCATTCTTATTTCTCACAGAAGTGTAGAACGCTTTGGCGTTTTCCTTAATGCTCCCCGCCAGGGCTTTTTCATGCTCCCTTCCCGGCCAGAGAAGCCTTTCTCTCCCTCTGGTTCCAGGGGAAAAAAAGAAAACAAGAACTCCCTCTTTTTGGGGGGTGAAGAAAGGGGAAAAAAGAGAAAAAAAGGAAAAAAGCAAAAAAGAAAGACCCAGAAAAAGAAAACTTAAAGGGACAGAACACTCCCTCTCCCTCCTTCCACGCTTCTCAAAAAAGAAAACCAAACTTACCTGAAAGTCTCCTCAGAAGGGAGGGGGGAGAGAAAAAGAGGGGAAGGGAGGGGGAGAGAAAAAGAGGGGAAGGGGGGAAGGGGGTGTAAAAAGGAAAAAAAAATGCCAGAAGGGGGCCAAAGCAGAGGGAGAAAGGGCACCAAAAGCAAATGGGGCAATACAAGAGCCCAGTCAGACGAGCTAATTGGCACACAAAGCGGCGGAATGGAAGCCTCGGCACAACTAAAAGAACTGGGCAGACAGGAGTTTTTTCCCCCTGGGTCAGAGGGGAACTGGAACTGGAAGGCAGCCTTTGCCAAGGCGCTGTGGGAACACCAGCAAGAAAGCAAGGCAGGGGCCAGAGCCGACATAGAGGCTGCAGTACAGGCAGCAATGCCCAAGGCCCTGGCGGAGGTGCAGCTCGCCCTGGGCAGAGCAGAGACGAAACTGGAAGCCCAAGAGGAGAAATTGGAAACCCAAAAGGCGATCATTAAGGAGCTGGAAAAAGCTGTGACTGACATGAGCGACCGGATCACAGCCCTGGAGAAAGAGGTGGCGAGACTGGGCACAACGCAGGGGAGCCTGAAGGGCAGGGTGGCCGACCAGGAAAACCGCTCATGAAGACAAAATGTCAGGATAGTGGGCCTACCGGAGGGGATCGAGGGTAGAAACTCCACGTGGCCGTGATGCTGGGCAACTTAGTGGGGAGCGAAACTTTCCCCAACCCACCAGAAACGGACAGAGCGCACTGGTGTCGGCGCCCGAAACCCAGGGCGGGGGAACACCTGAGGGCAGTTATAGCCAAACTGCACTGGTACAAAGACAGGGAAACAATCCTGTGCTGGGCCAGGCAAAACAGGAGACGGGCCGAATTCAATAGAGCAAAAGCAGCCCTTCACAGGAACAAGGTGCGCTTTGGTATGCTGTACCCAGCAAAACTCTGGGTCACATACCAAGAAAGAGAGTATTTCTTCACAGCCCCCGCCGACGTAAACAAATTTATCAAATGGGCTGGAAAACCAACAGCGAGGGTAGAACCACGGGGCCCCTGGGAACAACATGCCGACGGGGAGGGGGGGGTGAGGCAATGGCAGGCCCACCTCCCGCCCCCAACATGGCAAGCGCACCCTGAACAAAAAGCAAACCGCTACACAATTAACCGACATAGGTGGGAAACCAGGCCCCAGCACAAGGGTATTAGAGTAGCGGAGAAGGGGGAACAAACAGGGGGAGCGCAGGGTAGGGCGGGGGAAGAGTGGGCGAAAAAACGCAGAGGCTGGGCAGGGGAGAAGCGAGACAGTAACTCCCTAGAGAGGGGGGGGTCGCCACACTAGCAAGAAAGCTAGCACCGGGGACATGCAAAAAAGCAGGGCCGCAGTGTGCCCCCAACACAGGGGACGGTGCCAGGCAGAGGGCGGGTGGGACCACTCAACAGAGGCGGGAGGGCAAATGGAGACAGGAGCAGGGGAGAGAGGTACAAAGGCGGGATTTACGGGAGAGGGGGAGAAAGGGGGAGGAAAGGGAGGGATTGGGGGGCAGAACGGTAGCATTGTGTATAGTGCATTTGCTTCACAGCTCCAGGGTCCCAGGTTCGATTCCCGCTTGGGTTACTGTCTGTGCGGCGTCTGCACATCCTCCCCGTGAGTGCGTGGGTTTCCTCCGGGTGCTTCAGTTTCCTCCCACAGTCCAAAGATGTGCAGGTTAGGTGGATTGGCCATGCTTAATTGCCCTTAGTGTCCAAAATTGCCCTTAGTGTTGGGTGGGGTTACTGGGTTATGGGGATAGGGTGGAGGTGTGGATCTTGGGTAGGGTGCTCTTTCCAAGAGCCGGTGCAGACTCGATGGGCTGAATGGCCTCCTTCTGCACTGTAATTTCTATGAATTCTATGAACACAGGGATGGAGGGACAAACAAGGCTAGAAAAGGAACAGCAATAAGAACATAAGAACATAAGAACTATGAGCAGGAGTAGGCCATCTGGCCCCTCGAGCCTGCTCCGCCATTCAATGAGATCATGGCTGATCTTTTGTGGACTCAGCTCCACTTTCCGGCCCGAACACCATAACCCTTAATCCCTTTATTCTTCAAAAAACTATCTATCTTTACCTTAAAAACATGTAATGAAGGAGCCTTAACTGCTTCACTGGGCAAGGAATTCCATAGATTCACAACCCCTTATTTTGAGGCTATGTCCCCTAGTTCTGCTGTCACCTGCCAGTGGAAACAACCTGCCCGCATCTATCCTATCTATTCCCTTCATAATTTTAAATGTTTCTATAAGATCCCCCCTCATCCTTCTAAATTCCAACGAGTACAGTCCCAGTCTACTCAACCTCTCCTCATAATCCAACCCCTTCAGCTCTGGGATTAACCTAGTGAATCTCCTCTGCACACCCTCCAGCGCCAGTACGTCCTTTCTCAAGTAAGGAGGCCAAAACTGAACACAATACTCCAGGTGTGGCCTCACTAACACCTTATACAATTGCAACATAACCTCCCTAGTCTTAAACTCCATCCCTCTAGCAATGAAGGACAAAATTCCATTTGCTTTCTTAATCACCTGTTGCACTTGTAAACCAACCTTCTGTGACTCATGCACTAGCACACCCAAGTCTCTCTGAACAGCGGCATGCTTTAATATTTTATCGTTTAAATAATAATCCCGTTTGCTGTTATTCCTACCAAAATGGATAACCTCACATTGTCAACATTGTATTCCATCTGCCAGACCCTAGCCCATTCACTTAACCTATCCAAATCCCTCTGCAGACTTCCAGTATCCTCTGCACTTTTCGCTTTACCACTCATCTTAGTGTCATCTGCAAACTTGGACACATTGCCCTTGGTCCCCAACTCCAAATCATCTATGTAAATTGTGAACAATTGTGGGCCCAACACGGATCCCTGAGGGACACCACTAGCTACTGATTGCCAACCAGAGAAACACTCATTAATCCCCACTCTTTGCTTTCTATTAATTAACCAATCCTCTATCCATGCTACTACTTTACCCTTAATGCCATGCATCTTTATCTTACGCAGCAACCTTTTGTGTGGCACCTTGTCAAAGGCTTTCTGGAAATCCAGATATACCACATCCATCGGCTCCCCGTTATCTACTGCACTGGTAATGTCCTCAAAAAATTCCACTACATTAGTTAGGCATGACCTGCCCTTTACGAACCCATGCTGCGCCTGCCCAATGGGACAATTTCTACCCAGATGCCTCGCAATTTCTTCCTTGATGATAGATTCCAGCATCTTCCCTACTACCGAAGTTAAGCTCACTGGCTTAAGCTCCTGCTTTCTGCCTACCTCCTTTTTTAAACAGTGGCGTCACGTTTGCTAATTTCCAATCCACCGGGACCACCCCAGAGTCTAGTGAATTTCGGTAAATTATCACTAGTGCATCTGCAATTTCCCTAGCCATCTCTTTTAGCACTCTGGGATGCATTCCATCAGGGCCAGGAGACTTGTCTACCTTTAGCCCCATTAGCTTGCCCATCACTACCTCCTTAGTGATAACAATCCTCTCAAGGTCCTCACCTGTCATAGCCTCATTTCTATCAGTCGCTGGCATGTTATTTGTGTCTTCCACTGTGAAGACCGACCCAAAAAACCTGTTCAGTTCCTCAGCCTACAAAAAATTTGTGGCAGCACTGGTCCCGCACCTGCGGGAGATGTTCACAGACTCGTTGGCCAAGGGCACACTGCCACCCACGCTAGCACAGGCCTCAATCTCGCTGATACCTAAGAAAGATAAAGACCCAACGGAATGTGGGTCATATCGACCCATCTCACTGCTGAACGCAGATGCCAAAGTACTGGCCAAAAGGCTAGAAGACTGCATGCCAGAGGTGGTCGCAGAAGACCAGACGGGCTTTGTCAAAGGTAGACAGCTTACCTCCAACATCAGGCGCCTGCTGAATGTGATAATGACCCCCTCCGGGGAGAGAACACCAGAGGTGATAGTCTCCCTCGACTCTGAAAAGGCCTTCGACAGAGTCGAATGGAAATACATCATAGAGGTACTGGATCGGTTCGGGCTTCGAACAGGATTCACCTCCTGGGTAAAACTCCTATATAGCGCTCCCATGGCGTCGTACGGACAAACAACACCAACTCCCGGTACTTCCAGCTGCACAGGGGCACCAGACAAGGATGCCCACTGTCCCTGGCGATTGAGTCAATAGCAATTGCGCTCAGAGCGGCAAAAAGATGGAGGGGGATCTGAAGAGGCGGCAGAGAGCAGAGTCTCACTCTGTGCAGATGACCTGCTCCTCTACATCTCGGACACACAAAGCAGCATGGACGGAATCATCACGCTCCTGAAAGAGTTTGGCGCCTTCTCGGGCTACAAACTCAACATGAGCAAAAGCAAGATCTTCCCGGTACAACCTCAAGTAGGTGGGGCAGCACCAATGGGACTGCTGTTTAAACAAGCCCAACACAAATTCCGCTACCTGGGGATCCAAATAGCCCACGACTGGAAAGGGATCCACAAATGGAACCTCACCAGTCTGACAGAGGAAGTAAAAAAGGACCTGCAAAGATGGAACACACTCCAACTCTCCCTCGCGGGGAGAGTCTAGACGATCAAAATGAACGTGCTGCCCAGGTACCTCTCCCTATTCAGAGCCATCCCGATCTACATCTCCAAGGCCTTTTTCCAAACTGTAGACAAGCTAATCATGGCGTTCGTATGGGGCCCTCCCAAACCTACAATTCTACTACTGGGCGGTGACGGCCGAGCGTATAAGGGGATGGATCAAGGAGCCAGAAGCCGAGTGGGTGCACGCGGAAGAGGCCTCCTGTAAGGGGACCTCCCTCCGGGCCCTTGCCACGGCAGCACTCCCATCCAAACCCAAAAACCACTCCAGCAGCCCGGTGGTGATAGCCACCCTCCAGTCCTGGAACCAGCTGCGGCAGCAATTTGGCCTGACCAAAATGTCAGACGAAGCTCCCATTTGTAACAACCATAGGTTCACACCAGCACTGACCGACTCCACCTTCAAAAGGTGGAGACAGGACGAGGGGACACTGACAGTCAGGGACCTATACACCGACGGCAGGGTCGCGACACTGGACGAACAGACGGAGAAATTCCAGCTGGCCAGGGGGAACGAGCTAAGGTACCTGCAGCTCAGAAACTTCCTCCGAAAGGAGACAAGGACTTACCCACAACTGCCGCGACAGACACTACTGGAAGAGTTACTGGACGCAAGCATATTAGAGAGAGGAAACTGTAGCGACATGTACGACCGACTGGTAGAAGGGGCCGATACCGCACTGGACGCAACAAGGTAATGGGAGGAGGACCTGGGGATCGAGATAGGGTGGGGACTCTGGAGTGAAGCACTGCAGAGGGTCAACTCCACCTCCACGTGCGCAAGGCTCAGCCTGATGCAACTACAAGTGGTACATAGAGCCCACTTAACAAGAACCCGTATGAGTAGGTTCTTCCTGGAAGTGGAGGACAGATGTGAATGGTGGCAAGGAGGCCCGGTCAACCACGCCCACATGTTCTGGTCCTGCCCAAGACTTGTGGAGTACTGGACTGCCTTCTTCGAGGCAATGTTCAAAGTGGTGGGGGTGAGGGTGGATGCCCGAACGTGGCGGTCTTCGGGGTTTCAGACCAGCCAGATCTATTCCTGGGGAGGAGGGCGGATGCCCTTGCCTTTGCCTCCCTGATCACCCAATGTAGAATCCTGTTCGGCTGGTGGTCAGCAGCACCACCCAAAGCTGCAAACTGGCTGTCCGACCTCTCAGAAACTCTCCAAATGGAGAAAATCAAATTCGGCATCAGATGACGGCTTCCACAGAACGTGGGAGCCATTCACCCGATTGTTCCGGGACTTGTTTATGGCCAACAAACAAGGAGAAGAAAAGCCAGGAACCAGGGGAAAGCAGCCAAAGCATGAGAGGGGGAGATATAGACACTCTATCTCCGGGGACAAAAAGAAACATTGAAACAATCGTTATCAGGACAAACTTCCCGGCGCCACGGGAGAGGTGGGGGGACAACTCACTCTAAAAGGAAGGAAAGGCGAACCACGGGGGGGGGGGCGATGAGGAAAGGAAAGGCGAACCGCGGAGGGGGCAGGAGGAGGGAAGAGACAGGGAACAATAAAGGAGAGCCAGGGAGGTGGGGGGGAGCGGAGGCAGGGAAACGTTGACCAATCTGACATCTACATGAACAGAGAAAAAGGAGAATACAGGCGGAGGACAGGAGGGCCGGCTGAAACGGCAGGGTGCACGAGAAGACAACGGCAGCGAAATCCGACTGGGAGAAGCGAGGGGCAACACCGGCACCAGACCCACTCGAGGATTGCCCTCCGGAAGTGCCTCGCCGGCACAAACGGATGGCGACTTACATATATATAGATATATCATATCCTGTGTACATAACGGCAAAATATACTCTGTGCAAAAATCCAATAAAAAACATTTAAAAAAAAATAGAATCCTGTAGAGTCTATCTGAGACATACCTGGCCCTGACACCCGGGAGGCAACATACCTTCCGGGAGTCTCGTTCGTGGCCACAGTGTAGCCACCTGGGGTGGCTACGTCCCGATTCCAAAATGGATACTCGCAAAGAGTGCAGGGAAAAACGGACAGCACTAGAAAAACAAGCAGGTGCAAGGTTTCCTGTGGATTGGAACTTGCAGAACCCAGACAGTACTGAAACTACAAGCCATTAGCATAGTAATGAGCTATCTCCGGGGACAAAAAGAAACATTGAAACAATCGGTACCAGGACAGACTTCCCGGCGCCAGTGGAAGCTAAAACAAAGGCAGGCCAACGGTTACCTAGAGCCCGCCCAACCATCAGGGAACGACCCCGTTATTGGAGAGAATCGATATAAACGATTGGGACATGGTCCAATTAATTGGGACCAAATCCAGGGTCCGCCCAGAAGGGCGCGAAACCCTTTGGGGTATAAAACAGTCCCCAAGATCAGTTCACTCTCTTGAAAACTCTTACTTTCTCCATCTTCACCTTGGTATTTGGCTCTCAGCGACGAAAGGCCCGCCAAGCACCAGCCAAGTAAGTCTAAGGTCAACGCACGCTACGAGATCGACGCTCCTAGCTACTATTCTATACCAGTTCGAAGCCAGCAGTATCAGAACCGGACAACGGCTATTGTTCCTCTGACTGAGTGGGCACCCAAAGCTAAGTATAGGCTTTTAGTAGTAGTTGTAGTTTAGTGAGTAGAGTTTGTGCATGAGTAATAATTGACTGTGTGTGTAAATAAATGTGCATTGATTTCAAACTTACTAACTGGTATATCGAGTCATTGATCAGTATTCGGCTTTGAACCCTGTGGTGGTATCAGAAAGATACCTGGCAACTCTTGAGCAAAGGTAATTAAAACAGAGCAAATTAAGGGAAAGCATAACGAGCAACATTTACTGGCGACTCTAGTGGGATTCGACTTAGAAGTGGCCCCCCCACGCCGCGTGAACCCAAAATTTGAATTAGAAATCCAATTGGAAACAGAAGAACCACAAGAGTTCAAGCAGTACTGATCAATTCGGAAGTGTGTTAATGCATGCGCAACTAACAGGGATACAAGGTAAACCTGAGAGATTTTGTTGCGTAAAACTGTCGGGAGTTTTGTAGGCCGGAAATTAGCGTAAGCCGTACCCGTGTTTGCGTCACCGCTTTATCACCCCCTGTTTACAGAATCTCCTATCCATTCCCCTAACCATTGAATCACCAATCAATATTGCTTTTCTATTCACCCCCTTTCCCTTCTGAGCCACAGAGCCAGGCTCAGTGCCAGAGAGCTGGCCGCTCGGTCCTTCCCCCTGGAATATACTGGATTTGAACTAACAGTCAGTTCCCCCCTCCTAACCTGACAAAACAGACCGCTCAAGCTGCCACTTGGTGCTCAGGTTTGGTTATTAGGATGAACAAAACTGCCCATGTCTTCATTCGCAGCAATTCTTGTTCCTCTATCATTCCTGTGCTCACTGACCTACATCAGCTTCCAGTCTTGATTTTAAAATTCACCAAAGAAACATTTCTCCGCACACAACACTCCATCTTCCCAATGTGACCGTCGGTACCAGCAGTACCGCCATTGTGCCTCATACCTGTAAGTGATTCGAGCATCTCCCTAAGGGCTCAGGAGGCATTTTGATGTCATCAGGCGACATGTTCCTCACTTTTTCTGAAAATGAAGCTAGAAAGAAAACAAAAAACATATCAGTATCACACCGCCAGGGGAATAGAAAAACCCAGCACACTGTTAACTGCACAGCTAAAGACGTGGTGTTCCGAATCCTACTTCAGCACAAATCACTGCCATCTGGCAAACAATCCCACCGCAGACCCAATCCTCCAACAACATTTACTGTGCTAATCTATCTGTTCCCAGCCACCTCACTCCCTTACTTTGGCACCGATCAGAACTAGTGCCTCACCCAAGCATACATCCTTCATGTGACTGAGCTGTGTCCTGTCAGAGCCCAGTCTGCCCTCACATTATTTTAACGTACACAAACTATTGAGCAGAGGTCACTGGATGGTGATCAGGAGTGGAAATCCCGAATGGTCGACTTTCCTACTACAACAACTTGCATTTGTCTAGCAACTTTATCTTAGTACCATGACCCTCCACAGGAGCTAATCGGACAAAATTTAACAAGCCACAAAGGGAGCTATTAAGACATGGCATCAAAAGCTTTGTCAGAAAGGCAAGTTTTAGGAACCCTCTTAAACGAGGAGAGATAGTTGGAGGGATTTAGGGAGAGAATTCCAGATAGCCGAAGACATGGCCAACAATAGTGAGTGAAGAAAATCATGGTGCTCAAGTCTGAATTGGAGGAACGCAGAAGTCATAGAGGGTTGTGGGGCTGTAGGTGTTGACAGAGATATGAAGGGGTAGAAAAGAAGAATGAGAATTTTAAAATCAAGGCATTGTCTGAATGGGAGCCAATGTAGGTCAGTGAGCACAGGGATGACAGTGGAACAAGACTTGCTATAAATGAAGACACAGGGACTTCCGGTGGCGGCAATGCGGAGCTAAGCCGCACGTTCGGCAGCTCCCGCTAAAAACGGACTTTGGGGCTCTTTCAGGGCCCCCAACGGAACTTCGACGACGAATCCCGACGTGAGAAGGGGTCTGGAGTAGATCCCTAATGTCCTATGGTCCTGACCAGGAGTGGGGTGAGAGGAAAAACAGTGGAAGCGCCCCTGGAAAAGTGGGGGAAGAGAAACAAAATGGCGGCCGGCGGAGCTCTCGAGGAGCTGAGGCAGTGGGCGCAGGAGCAGCAGGAGACTCTGCTGCGCTGCTTCCAGGAGCTTAAGATGGAGCTGCTGGAGACTCAGACAGCCCAGGGGGCCGCGATCCGGGAGCTGCAGCAGCAAGCCTCTGCAAGGGAGGATGAGGCCGTGGCCGTCGCGGGGAAGGTGGAGATGCACGAGGCGTTCCATAAAAAGTGGCAGGAGCGGTTCGAGGAGCTGGACAACCGGTCGAGGAGGAAGAATGTGCGGATTCTGAGCCTCACGGAGGGGCTGGAGGGGTCGGACCTGGCGGCCTATGTGGTCGTTATGCTGAACTCATTGATGGGAGCTGGGTCCTTCCAGGGGCCCCTGGAGTTGGAGGGGGCCCACAGAATTTTGGCTAGGAGGCCCAAGGCGGTGTTGGTGCGGTTTCACCGGTTCGTTGATCGTGAGTTCATGCTCAGGTGGGCCAAGAAGGAGCAGAGCAGCAAGTGGGAGAACACGGAGGTGCAGATCTTCCAGGACTGGAGTACGGAGGTGGCTAAGCGGAGGGCCGGGTTCAACCGGATGAAGGCGGTGCTCCACAGACGGAGTGTGAAGTTTGTCATTTTGTAGCCGGGGGTCTGTGGGTCACCTACAAGGACCGGCACCATTATTTTGAGTCCCCGGAGGAGGCGTGGGCCTTTGTGCAGGCCGAGAAACTGGACTCAAACTGAGGGTCAAAGATGGGGGATTTTGTATGATAATGTAATTGTGTTTAATTTTTGCTCTGGAGGGGGGGTTCTCTGTTTAATGCAAGATGTGTTGGCTTTAGGGTGGGTGGGGCGATGTCATTTTTGTATGGGTCTGGTGGACGGGTTCGGGCAGGGAGGTAAACTGAGAGTGCGGGGAGCTGGTGGTGGGGACTGGCAAGGGGAGTTGCCCTAGAGGAGGCGGGGTTGGACAGGGTGAAAGCGCGGGCTTTTCTCTGGTTTCCCGCGCTGTGTGATGATGGGGGCGGGGCCGGGGCTGAGAAGCGCGGGCCGTTGCTGGCTGTTATTTTCCCGCGCAAAAGCGGGGGAGGGGAGGGCCAGCTGGAGGAGGAGTAGCCCCACGTGGGGAGGGATCGGAGGTATGGCGGGAGTCGCCGGGGTCAGCAGAAGTTAGCTGGCTCACGGGAGTGCTATGGAGGGAGGGGCGCGGCTAGGAGGGGTACTAGCCTGGGGGGGGTACTGGGTTGCTGCTGCTGAAATTAGGGGGGGGGGTACTGGGTTGCTGCTGCTGAAATTAGGGGGGGGGGCGGAGTTGCCGCCGCAGGGAACAGGCCGAGCAGGGGACGGGTTATGAAGGCGGATGTGGCCATGAGGAAGGGATGGGTGGGCCAAGTCTTTCATTCAGGGCTGGAGGAGAAGAATTGGGGGCAGGCAATCCTGGTGGGAAAGAGGGTGTCGTTTGAGGCGTTGAGGGTGGTGGCTGACAGTGGCGGGAGGTATGTGATGGTGAGTGGTAAGCTGCAGGGGGAGCGGGTGGTTTTGGTGAATGTTTATGCCCCAAATTGGGACGATGTGGGGTTTATGCGGCGCACGTTGGGCCGCATTCCGGACCTGGTGGTGGGGGGCCTGATCATGGGGGGGGGGGACTTCAACACGGTGCTGGATCCCCAATTGGATCGATCCAAGTCCCGGACGGGTAGGAGGCCAGCGGCGGCTAAGGTGTTGAGGGGATTTATGGATCAGATGGGAGGGGTGGATCCCTGGAGGTTTGCGAGGCCAAGGGCCAGGGAGTACTCATTTTTCTCCCATGTGCAT